>NW_021604730.1:3100876-3144106 GCF_004785775.1 Grammomys surdaster
AGAGAGAGAGAGAGAGAGAGAGAGAGAGAGAGAGAGAGAGAGAGAGAATAGTTAGGTGCAGAATTGCAAAAACAAATTGCAAACTAACATTTTCTCCAAATAATAAATTGGAAAAAACTATATATGAACATATTACTTATAGCTAATTTGATCATTAAAACCTTCCAAGTCAGAGGAAGAATGGAAAATTGCTTGCCTGTGTGAAATTATCATTAAATTAGATATTCATTAAAAATATACTCTTGAAATTATGTAGTAATTTACCAAGGTGGCAATAGCCAACAACTTATCTTTTCTAAAACCTCACTGTTTACCGTGTCCAAGTCTATGTACTTTAAAAGTGTAAATTCCAACATTTTGGGGGACTTTATAGGAAAAGTGTCATTTATCACCCTTGTTTGGAAGGTAAAATGAAGCAGACCATGTGTTATATCCAACGAGTCACAAATCTAATTGTCTCATGGCTTTGATCTTAGCACTAATGTCCTCTGCAGACTCTGAACCATGAATTTGTTTTTTCCGAGGTCAAATGCCCTTTCTCCATATTGTCTGTAAAGCCACAGAAGCTATTTGGTTTCCAGTTGTAACTGCTGAGTGTTGCTTCTGTATGTCAAGACAGCTAAGCCCATGACCCTAAGACATCCAAGTAATGCAATGCCTTTGTAAGCCTGAACATTGTGGGATAGTATTGATATAAAGAATAAGTCTTACAGGATCATTTTAAAAAATGTAAATAAACAAAACTCCAGGCTGACTTGATTTATTTCACCATTTAAGTTAAATCTGAACTCAGATTCCTTCATCATTTTCCAGAAATTAATTGAATTATGGTCAATTTACATTCTGCATCTTTTGACTCACTTTCTGAGAGAGCAGAGTGGTTACATTAACTAACCGTTGGACCCAACCTTTTCTCTGTTGCTTTAACTCTGTCCTCTGTGGTTTAGAAGGTTATTGCTATCTTTCTTGTTTCTATCATCTGACTGCCATAGCTTTCCTTATTTTGTTAGATGCCAAATCTTAAAGTCCGTATTTCTAAAACTTTTCTTTTATCTATTGAAAACTTGTGTATTTATGTATTTTATATTTCAATAATGAGACATATATTACGAATTTAAAGGATGGATGTTTCACTTTATTTTAAATTCAAAATACATAACTATTTTATCATATAATCAGAAGTGTATTTTAGTAAGCATAGCTACATCTAAATTATTTTTTAACACAAAACTAACAGAAACTAATAATCATGTAATTTTACTTATTTTCAAATTCACTTGAATTTTACACTCATATTTACATTTATTAATGTTTAACTCTATTTTATTATTTCATACGTAATTGCATGTGAGATTTGCATAACTAATGTATAATTTTACTTTTTTATTTCCTAGGTACTCGTGATTCCTAATAGAAACTGTATCATGAATACTATTATTTTATCTCTACAAATCCCAGATCATCTCACACTTAATTTATTGTGAATATTTATGTCTTTTTAATATTTATAAATTTTTTAAATGCCAAGCATTTACTGTAATTCATAAATAATTCTAATTTCATTCCTGGGTTATGCAACTTAAAAAACTAGTAATGTAGTTTTAATGAAAATCATTTTTAATATTTTAGGTCAGCAAAGTGTATCATTCTTTGAGAAAATGGATTTTTTATAATTGAAAAGATATATTCACAAACATATTTTTCAATTAACTATGTGTATCTGTTGTTAAGAAATGTTGTGATCAAGGCAGTTGGGTACTTTACTTTTTGTTTGGTTTTGAGACAAAATTCCACTGTGGTCTTACTCAGAGCTCTTCCTGTCTTTGCCTTCTGACTGCTGGGATTAAAGGCAAATCTGGCTCTAATCTTTCCAGCATCCTCAGGGGCTCCTGGCAGGGAAACTAATGTGGCCATTCAGAGACTCAGGAACCTGGGCAAGACTCTATGGCCCCTTTGCTCTTGCACTTCACAAAGCAATTCCTTTGCTACTGCTGCAAACTTTGCTGTAAGTTGAGGGTCCATTCCCCTACTAGCACAGATGCTGTGGCCTCTGTGCCTTTCCTGCTGGATGTGGAAAACCATGTTCTTTAGCCACTCCTTTCAAGCCGAGTAACTCATAGGCTATATTTAGAGCTCAGATCTCTCCAAGGACCTCGTTCTCAGAAAGGGTTCTCTTCTCCAGGGACCCAGATGTCAAGTTTCTCCTTAATTGTGCTAATCACATTTTGATTCAGTCTAGGGCCCTGGCCTTGAGATGGTCAAACTGCCTTTCAGAATGAATCTTCCCTCCTCATTTATACCACTGTAGAAACAGCTTCAGACACACCCACTTGAGGTCAGTTCTCTTATGATTACAAATTGAGTTATGTTCACAATGACAACCAACCTCCACATTACATGCACAGTGTTATTTATCGAGGTCAACAAGTTATAAACCAAAACTCATAAAATAATGATTAGTGATGTAATTAAGAAAGGATAGACTGAAGCAAACTGACAACTGCTATTAATAGGGCTTATGATTAATATGTAATTATCTATCTTTACTCTTTGAACATGGAGTATATAAAAATCTTTAGGATATTTAACTTTAGTTAAAAATTTTAAATATTCAGTTCCCATAAATAAACTGATCAGTTATATAATATTTGTTATCTGAAAATAAAGAGAAGATTTAATGCTCAGAGATATTCCTTTTTAAAGGTATGTATTGTATAAAACAGCAAACATCAAAATTCTACATGGGAAGTTACAGCAGCTTATTTGTATGTTGGTCACAGGGTATCACTACATTCCCTGTGTATTTCCTCTGTTATAGAATCTCAACAGTGGTTTGGTGGTACTGACCTCTACACCACTGGTTCTGGCTTTTAGAGTTGACTCATTCTAACTAATCCTCAGATTCACTCTTTTTCCTTTCTTCTTTCCTTTTTGAGAATCGGCACCTCCCTGCTAAGAGAATCTTGCAAAACATCGTTTCTATTTCTCTAATGTCCCGAGACACTCATATCTAGCAGTTGATCTTTTAAGATTTGAATATGTTAGTGCCAGTGCTCTTGATAATAAACTGACCGTGTTTAATGGGAAAAAGTCATCAAAGATGTATACTGGGAAGACAGACCGCTGCACAATGCCGGGAAGACAGTTTGGCGTCACTGACCAGTTCAGCTACCATCCAGGCTCAGATCTAACTAACACTCTATTTAAGAGCTGCTGGAGTAGTGGAGGAGGAGGTCCTGCAGTACCAGATGAAATGAACTGCTGATGCTCTGCCTCGAACAAGATCTCCCTGACTCTGGGCAACAGCAAAATATCCTAGAGGAGTCTCCACAGTGGTCCGGTATTTATCGTGTGTCCGAAACCAGAAAACTTGCAGTAGACCAAAGACTCATTGTAACGAATATTTGCATGTAAAGCTTTTTGAACACTGATGACAGAAATATACTGAGTGACATACTGAAGATTCCAAAGGCCACTATGAGGAACAAATATGAGCCGGAGAGGAGGGGAAGGTGGAGGAACAGAGCAGTGATGTGGAACTGGAGACTGACTGTGTGATAGGTGTGAGAGAGGGCCTGGAACTGGGGACTAGGAAATATATAGCTGCTGAGTAGGGTCTAGGGCGTGTTGTGTAGCAGCCTGGAGCTAACCTCAGACACAGCCCCTGAACATGCTTCCCAATCTTGTGATCGCCCTCATTCTGAGCAATGACAGGACGTCCAAGATGAAGAATAGCTGATGTTCTGGATTGAATCTCCTCAAAAGACCTCTATAGTCCATGCAGGCCTGGAGGCAATTTTGGTATTCGTGTACAGCTGCCCCAGGCCATGTTGAAGCGGGAGGTTCTGGTGGATGTCCCTGGTCTTAGCAGCTTGGAGCCATTTTGATACCTCAGACCTGAGTTACCTCCAAAGGCCATGTAGATATCCTGGGTCTGTTCTGCCACATGAGGCTACCCTGATGACTGTAGAAAGGCATGCTTCTACCAGGGGCCATGTTGATGTGAGTGGCCTGTGCTGCCACCTGAGGTCATAGTGATGTCCAGGTTCTTGCTGCTGTTAAGGGCTCTGTTTGTGTCTGTGTTGATATCTATGGCCTGTGTTACCACTGAAGGTCATGTGGATGATATCTGTGGCCTGTGTTGCAGGCCAAAGCCAATGTTTGTGGGCTACACTGCTGGTAGTGGTGAGGTTGGTTGGTTGGTTTGATGTGAGTACCTGAAGCCATGGCAATGTCTTTGGCCTATGCTGGGATGATGCCCAGGGCCCATGCAGAGGCAGAGAGGCATGTTGATATCCATGGTTTGTACTGCCAATGGAGATCATGCTGAGGTCTGCAGTACATGCTGATAATGGAGACCATGTAGATGTCCTTACTCCCAAACTGTAACCAGAAGCCATGTGTAAGTCCATGCTTGATGCTCCTCTCACAGACTGTAAAGGCAATGGGAGCTGCTTTTGCTGTAGCATTGATGACTGCAGACTCACAGTTGAGAAAGAAAGATTTCTGTGACAACCACAACCCTCTTCTCCAAAAGTAACAGCCTAGACAGAAAGCCATTGAAGGGAATTCTTAAAAATTTTGATAAGATGCTGAAGTATAGCTCTCCACAATTGGTGGATTCTGGCAGAGTGGCAGGTGAGGAAAGACTCAGTTTCTTTAAGGGTCTGGCCACTGGGAGTTTGATCCACTGGACTGAGTATATGGGCAACAGAAATTGGAATTTATTTTCCTCTTCTGTTTTAACTGGTTTGGGGGAGATCCAAAGGGTGGGAGAGTGGACCTGGGAGGACTGGGAAGTAAGGTGCTTAGCGTTCATAATAGCAATTTCCCAAATAATCAATTAAAATATTATGAAAAGAGTTGTAAACTGGAAAGGAAAAGAGTTGGGTTATAAACCTGAGGGTGAGTTAGGAATTATGAGACAAGTTTTGCACATAATTTTATGCACAGGCATGAACTATGGTAAGCATATATGTCCACATAAGTTAAAAATTATCTAATTAAATAAGATAAATGTTTCGCATTACTTGAATATATTGTATTGTACTTTAATTTCCATGTACTGGTAGTTAAAATCTATTGTATTATAGTTTAATTATAGACTTTTCATATACATGTTGCTTCCTAAATACTTGCTTGTTTTATCTTCTATGTCATTTTAGACGCTGTATCACAGACATGCTGTGTCTCAGGAGATGGCTTAGTACTTGCTTTTGCAGAGGATGGCCTGAGTTAATTTTCTGGAATCTTCTGGGTAGCTCACAACTCTCAGCATCCTTTCCTTCAGCTCTCTAGCTTCTGGCATCTGGGGGAATCTGTGCATACACACACATACACCACACACACACACACACACACACCACACACACATATACACACACATACACGATACACACACACATATACACACACATACACACATACACACACACCACATGTACACATACACACACATACACACACATACACACACATACACACACATACACCACACACATACACACACATACACACACACATACACACACATACACACACATACACCACATACACACATACAGACACACACACACACATACACCACACACACACATACACACACACATACACACACTACTCAACAAATCCATCAGATACCCATGGCATCTAATTTTGCTTGGTATAACTGTGGTCCTTTGATGACACCTTTTATTCTCCACACCCATCTTGCTGTGAAGTTTGCAGATTTCTTCAGGGTTGAAATTTCCTGTGGTTGATTTATTGGTGCTCCCAACAACGGCTCCTTACGCAGCTCACTCATCAGAGTAGACTGTACTGGCTACATGCTAATATGTGAAGTAAACCTGACTTTCCCAAGGTAATGATATGTGGGACCTGGGAGGAGCCAACTGTTACCACAGTGTGACTGAGCCGTGCCACTGGAAACCCATGGTTGGTGTCAGCACAATTCTTTGTCCTAATATGTCTCCTCTGATCTTAGAAACAATCCCAACAGCAGCACACTCTGAGGTTTGTATATTCTTTTCAAACATTCCAAGCTTTTCCCTTGAGAAGAATGAAAGTTTTATCCCTGCTATTGTTATACATTTTATTTAAGCAGACAGTCAGGCGGGCTGTTGCCTTGTTTTTGAGAACATCAGTGGTGTCTGCCACACTTAGCTCTTGTAGCACTTTTTGTTTCTTCAAGCTTCTCCAAATTCCGAGGAACTTTCACAAATTTCTACTGCTTTTAAGTTCCGCAGAAAATGGATTTCTACAATGATGTCGTTTATATGGATTTATTGACAGCCAAGCAAAACAGAAAGAAAATGTATAAGCTTTTTATTTCTCTTTAAGTACAAAACTGTTTTTAAATATCTGTGCTTATGAAATTTATTAATACGATATTTTGATTACATTTTTGAGAACTGATCAAAATAAAAGAAGCAATACCTCTTATGAAAATAGTACTAAAATGCAAATATTATTGATAAAAGGTTATAATTTGTAATTTTATGGTTAAGAAGGAATGAAAATAAAGTGAATGTATTTGAATGAAAGTTAAACCCAGAAGGTTTTGTTGTTAAACAGCACATAAATTGGAAAGCAAATTTTGCAAAACATATTATGTACTGACCTTAATTATAGCTACTATTTAACCACCTTGAATTGATCAGTAGTTGTCACAAAATTCAGTCCTTCTTTATATTTTGAAACTGGGAATTCAGTATCAAATCTACATAAAAGTTTTTTCTAAAGTTAAATAACAAATGAACAAACTCATTTTTTAACAAAGATTTGTTAAAATCAGTCTGTGTTTACTGTTTTATCTAGGATTAAGGTTTATTAGACTTGTTAGGATTAGGATTGTGTCTATCAAGGGCTACCTATTTGACTTCACTGATATAATTACTTTAAATTAAAAATGTCATTCTATTTTATGTTCACTAATGGTTCACTAACAGTAAAGAACGTATTTGGGACAGTGCTTTGAAGTGGCCTGTTTCTGTGAATCATACATTCAGCAGATGGTGAGCAGGGACATAAGTCACCAGCTCTGGATCAGCTCACAGAGGAGTGGTATCCCTCAGTCCTGGAGGAGAGCACTATTTGAATAATACATAATCTTCACATTTCCTTAGCAAGGCTTCTCACTGTACTATATATTCCAATGCACTGCTGTATTCAGACTGTGATAGATGGACAGTTTGGCTTGTCATCCTTCTCACGACTTTCCTGTGTGGCCCAAACACAGTCGGTCAGTGTTGCTGATTACCCTCATTCCTCACAGTACCAGTCCACACAAACCTTCTAGGACTACATCCTGGCACTGTCCTAGCCTTAACTCTACCAACTTAATTTGCTTCCCACCTCTTAATTTGACACTGAAATAATCAATTCTTTCTTTAAGGATTTAAAAATCGGATCTATTTAGTAAATTTAGGTATCTATAGAAACTATGTTGTCACTTGTATGTATCTGCTACTATATCTTATCTATTATTTAGTATCTACCTGTCATTTAGCAATCTATTTATATCCATAATCTATCACCTATCATCAATATATTTATGTCTATAATCCATTTCAATTATTACCTATCAATCTCTCTGCCATCTATCACCAATATGTTATCCATCTATCATTAACTTATCATCTGTCATCTACTTGTTATCTATCATGCATCAACATTTATCATCTATCAATATCTATCTATCATCATGTTTCTAATTTTAGTGTTCTTCTATATCAATCTTCTACTTATCTATCTGTCCGTTATCTGTGTATCATCTATTTGTTTATCTATGTATCTATTTCTACCATCCTCTCTATATCAATCTTCTATTTATCACCTATCATCTATGTACCATACTCGTATCCTTGCCATGAAAATAAACTGATGTTGTATTCTCAGCAAGGCTGCTCATATTCAAATGAAGATTCTAGAAGGACCTAGACATATTTTTCTAGGTGGATGTGTACATATGGAATGTTTGAAAGATAATATGACCTAATGGACTCTAAACCCAAACTTATGACTTGAATCAGTCATTCTCCTAGAATTAAAAAGTCATATTTATACTAAATCTATGGATGCACTGGACTAAGATGCGTTGCTTGACATCTATAATTATCGCTTCAATTTGTCTGCTTGGATACGTCTAAAGAGATGAAGGTCTAGACCCACCATTAAGAGTGGACTAGTGTTCCTCTAAAGCTCTTGCTATTTTATGATATTTTGATGCACTTTAAAACGAAGTAAATTTGAAGAGTTTTCCTGTGTTTCTGATTATAAAGATGGATCGCTAAAGCCAGCTCTCAACAGAAGTGTGGTGGTGAAATAATCGAGCAATTATATACTGCTTGCGTGCATGTATTTCCATGTTCTTCACAAGGGTTGCCTCTGAAAAATAGGCACTTAATGAAATTCTTAGCTCAGGCTACAATGACTTCTTTGACAGAGTGAAGCTGTTAGGGAGATGTAAGCATAGCCATTATAAGCCGGTCATGATTAATAATGGTGTCTGATGAATACATAGTGGCTCTTTGCTGTACTGATGGTGGGTGATTATACACTGGAGCTGTTGTCGAACGCTTCAGAATAAATTAGATGAATGGGTTCCTTGTTAAGAATTTTAAAAGGCAAATGATATTGACTACATATATACGGCTAGAGGCCAAAGAAATATTTTAGTTATTCAAATCCACAGCTAAGGGGATATTCTAAGGACAGCACATATCTAGACAGGCATGCAAATTTTGGGCTGCATTTTATTATCATTATTTTTCTTTCTAGGCATCAGACAGACATTTTGTTTTAATAGATTTCTGTCACAAACAACACAAACTACAAAATATCTAGAAATGTATCTAAAAAGATCAGTGACATGACCCATGAGCCTACAAAATATCTTTTATATTCAGTTTACACTAAGTTTTTAAAATTAGCAAAAACAGTATTGGGCTTCACTGTTTCTTCATAGTTTGCTTTTACTCATTTGTCTCCTAGTGGCCTTCTACATACCCCAACCCCATCTGCTTTTACTGCCCTCCCTGTCCCAGTAGCTCCTGTCTGCTTTCGTCTTACACAAATAACACCATCCATCTTTTCCCTTGAGTTACTTACCTTCTGGTGCCATGATAAAATGCCATGACCACAAGAAAGCTTTATTTTGTATTACAGTATAAGAGGGATGGAGTCAACACTGGTAGACAGCAAGATCAAGTGATCAAACATTGAGCGGGAAGTTAAGAAGGCTACAAACCTTCGCAGACCACCCCTAGTGATGCACTTCTTCCTCCCCACTTCCAGTGATGGACAGCTCTGCCAACGTCTGCCTACCAAGGGTTCCTTACCTCTCCTAAACATCACTAGTAACTAAGAATCAAGTGTTCAAATATCTGAGTCTATAGGGGTTATTGCTCATTGAAACCACCTCATCCTTTGCCTTTAAGTAAGATCTTTTCTTTACTCTGGTGGTCCTGAGACCATGTCCTGATACTTACACTTGCACGTAAACGCTTACCAAATGAGGCTCTTCATTTGGTAAGCAAAAAATATGCACTGTTGTCTTTTCAAATCCAGCACAATCCATTTAACACATTGATCCGAAGTTCTTCACATATTACTGTAGATTTAGTGATTTCATTTTTCTTTGTAGATGTATAAAATCCCATTTTATATAGGCCACAGTATAAAATTCCATTTTGTATAGGCCACAGTTTCTTTATTCAGTGATAGATATCAGACTGCTTCTATCCTCTAGCTATCATCACAAGCCACGGATTTAAATGTGTACATGAATATCTTTGCCATAGAATTATAGTTTTTGAGCATCAGCTAGAGCATTAGGGCTGGACTCATATGGTAGTTTTATTTGTAACATTTCCTGAAGCTCCATGCTGGTTTTCCACAGTGGCTGCACAATTAACATTTCACGAGCAGTGAACAAGCATCCTCCCCGCCCAATTCCAGCATATGTCCTCCTTTGCTTTTTTGAATTGAGTCTACCTGAAGTAAGATGGACATTCAAGGTTGCCAAACAAACACACAAACAAACACAATGGGAAACAATGACAGCACCATCCACAATCCAGAAACACTTGGTATCCACAAGTAGAATGAAACTAAATCTTTATCTCTAACCTAGCTCAAAAATCAGTTCAAAATAGATCAAAGAACAAATATAAGTCCTCAAATTTTGAAGTATTTCAAGACACAAGCACAGGCAATAGCATTCTCAAAGCACAGAAAATAACCACAAGAATCTACAAGCAGGATCGTATGAAAAAAAAAGGTCTCAGCACAAACAGGAAAAGTATGGCCAGATCAAAGGGAGAGCACGCTCAGAGTTGGGGGAAGGGCAGTGCAGCTACCCACATGGCAGCAAGTAGCATCTGCAATCTCCACAGAACTGCAAAAAAAATTAACCAGAAAAAAAAAAGAAAAACACCAATCTCAAGTAGGTTGAAGAACCAAGTAGATATTTTCCACAGGAAAACAGTAAATAATACTTACAACATCAATACATACTGGTAAAGAGTGTTCAACCTCTTTAACTGTCTGGCAATGAAAATTCAATATAGAGTTTTCATTTTTAAGGTGATGAGTCACCCTCAATCTGAGAAGTCTCCTAGCACATACCAGATATGTAGCATACCCTGCTGTTTCTCAATAAGCAGAACAAGAGAGATGCTGAGATGCTTTTCACCAGAGATTCATGGGCCTTTTTTCATAAAGAAAATAATTAAAATCTTTCACAGGTGTGATTGACGTGAAGGCAGTAGTTCTGAGAACTCATCGTAAACATGAGCATCTTGCATACTCTTCAAATAATGCACTCTGTCTTTGGGAATTCCAATGAACACTTAATTGCTCTTAAAATGGTCTCAGTAAGGGGAAAACAGCATCCCAGGAAAAGAACCTGAACCCACAGAAGGTGCCATAGTCTGCTGTGACAACACTCAACAGAGTTTAAACTGTTAACACCACAAGGCTTCCTACCTGCTCAAGCGTTCCCCATACTTACGCCCCCACCCACTGGGGCTGGAGATAGATTTGAACAGGTGTAGCCTGTGCATACTGCATCCTGTGAGTTGTAGCCTACAGTGGCTGTGCTGGCTCTATGGAACCTACTTCTCAGACTCCCTTCTCCTTCCCCAGTCCTGCAGGTCTACCTGAATAACTTGTATCATGCATACAACTCCAAGACCCTCTCCTGGGAATCCAGCGTTGCCAGGTTCCAAAAAGCCTCCATGGATTTACATTCTTAAAAAAAAGTTCTCCTATACTTTTCTGACAGAAATTCAAATTCTGTCAAGTATCTTGATGTAAAAACAGTTAATCTAGTCAACTTCAGTACCTAAAAGTAACAATTGTCCTAGCTGGCTTCTGAAAATCATTGTTTGTACCAGATTCTTGGTTAAGTGAGCATGGCGACTTCTACAGTGTCACGGCAAGATCATTAGTTTATCTAGTTAAACATCTGTATGTAGGAAAGGAACAGGTATTAAATCTCCATTTCATTTATTATGTAAGAAAGTTCCCAGACTCTACGTTGACATTAAGATGAAATGAACACAACGGAGGAGATTCGGAGAAAAGCTTTCCTGGGTAATGGTGCATCTAGTAGATCAGGCTCAAGCAAGCATATTATTTTTATATTATTTCTCTGTTTCCTTTAAAATTCCGAATATCTGACATAAAGAAGAATAAATCAAGGGAGAGGTTAAGTTTCATCATTACATAGGTACGATGCAGGAGTTTTATTGTGTTTACCAGTCAAACAGCAACATCAGTCTGCGGCTTAATATTATTCTTACCAAATTGTGTGGAACTTAATGGCAGCCATAGATAGCGACCCTATCTCTTCTCATGGGCACTAGTGAATAATACTTAGATGGTTGAGCAGCTGCCACCATTTTGCCATTTCTAATTTCCTAGCCTACATCCCTTCTTAATATTGCAATGAGAACATTCATTGTCTAATCAGATCTTCATGACCTGGTCCACCTTTGCCTTGCGTATGCTGTGAATGGAAAGACAGATGCTTTGTTGTGGAGGGTGAGGGAGGGAGCAGCAGAGGGAATGAAGAACCTGGTTATAACCTGATATCCCCTTTTTTCCATGTTTGGCTGTTGATGTGGCTTTTCAATTGCTTTAATGGAAGGTGTGACCACCCTGTGTCTCTAAGGACAGACAAACTTAGTTTTTAATTGGTCTTCCATCTTCATGGTTCATGAAATACTATGTAGAGTCATTTTGCAGAAGCTAGTGACCCCCAGAAGGGTCTGTCTATTGCATGGATGCTGTCTATTATGGCTATCTATGGTTGCCTGAGACTGGGCATTGAAGTTGGGCCTAAAAGTGAAGACAGAACTGAAATCTCTGTGCCAAACAAATAAATATAAAGAGTTCCTAAGAACTGGAGTAGAAGGAGTGGGTATTTAAATAGTCGTCTAGACAAATAGAAGCCAGTGGTGATAAATCTATAATGAACAGCTTTTAGGAATTACAACTGTGTTTTGCATAATAGATAAGAGCGAAAGCCTGTTCTCTTAAATTGATGGGGAAGAATTCTGATAAGCTGCATTAGGAAGAGCAGGTACAGTAAATGAAACTGGTAAGAAAACTCAGCAAGTGAATGGCATGCATTCTGTATCAGAAATGTAAGTAATTTGACAGTTGTTCTCTAAGTATTCTCACTCAAAAGCAAGAGGAACATGAATTTCTATTTAATTAATGGTATGCTTTTAAAACTTAATGTGCCCACTAATAAAGTAGCTTTCAATTTGAAAGCATTTTATTTCCTGTTATCATTTAGTCCTTTTGAATATAGAAATCAAAATCTGTTCTAAAATATCACTATAGAGGGAAAAAGGCATATTTTAGTAGTCCAAGTCTGATTTTTCTCATGCACTCTGTATGTTAAGTTACACTTCTCAATACGGTTGGAAAAACGTTGGGAAATCTCCCTCACAGAATTCTTAAGTAATTATAGATGCTCTATTATGATTTCATAAGTAATTATGAAGTCTGCTTTTGTTGTTTTATGTGTCTGGGTAACATATTCTACTTCTAGTTCATTAAAATTATAGCAAATACTAATCTACCACCTGCACTGCTGAAGTAAGAGATGAAAAGGAAGAGCCAGCCATTCATGGATAGGTCACTGAGACAAAGGCTCATAATTAACAAAGACCATTGACAAAAGAAGTTGTACTTCAATACACATTTCTTTCTTCAAGTTTGATGAAATTAGTTCTTTAGATTTTATTTATTTATTGTGTATGTGTGTGCAGTTTCCTTTGGTGAACATAAGAGGGCGTCAGATCACCTGGACCTAGAGATACAGGTGGTTGGGAGCCATTTCAGGTGAATGTTGACAATGGAACTTGGGTTTGCTGGAAAAGCAAGGAGTGCTCTTAGCCACTAAGTCATTCCTAACTTTTGTAAAATTATGCTAGAGGAAACATTAACATATTAAAATGCATAAAAGGTTAATTGAGGTATCAGGAAAAAAATAGCCTAATTTAAATTACACTTTGGGCTCTCCTTGTTGAAACTTCAAATTTAAAAGAAGTGCCTGGAGAAATTTCATCTTTCCTAAAGAGCCTGCAACTATTTAAGAACATTTTCATTACTGTTTATTCTTGATAGTCACAGTCTCTGAAAACCCTTAGTGCCCAGAATGTCCAGTTATGTTTGAGAGCAGCCTTGCCCCACAAATTCTCCTCATGATGGACGAGTTCAACACCAGAGTTTCTCATTGTGACAGTGGCTGCCCACAGTTACTGAGTACCTGGGTCATGTCTAGATGTTCCCAAGATGTGGATTTCAGTTTTATTAATTTTGATTAGTATAAATGTCAATGTTGGGCTGGAGCGATGACTCAGTGGTTAAGGGTACTTGCTGCTCTTGCAGAGGATCAGAGTTTGATTCCCAGCACCCACATGGAAGGTCACAAGCATCTGTAACCCTAGTTGCAAAGTTGTCCTTTCCTGGCCTTCATGGGCCCCAAGAATACACATGTCCAAACATATTCATATACACAAAGTACCATTCATGAGCATAAATATTAAGTATCTCCTATGTGTAGTGGGTACATTATTAAATGGAGCAGACTTAGGATGTTTATAGAACTCTGGTCAAGGTTAAGTGCTTCACACGGTATCTACTTCTAGCTGGTCATCATTTATTTGTGTTGATGCTTCAAGACTTGGAAAGAAGGAACCAAGTGCAACGATCCCCACATTTCAAGTTTACTCAGAGGTTTGTTGACTTAGTCAAAAGTTAGAATCTAACAAGACTGCTAAGTGTGTTAGTCCAATTGACACTGAGTCCTAAGGCAGGAGAATACCAAAGTCCTGGGTAGAGTGGGGCTAAAAATGCAGAGCTTTTGTCGTTCTAATAGGCTCTCAGGGGTTTGATGAGTAGAGACACCTAGATGTGTGTCATCTGGCAATGGCCTCACAGGCAAATGGAAAACATGATCCTAAGATGTGGACACCCCATAACTGAGTACACACAACTCTTATCATTACACCGTTTCTTGCTCCCACATATGCATGTATATACAAGTCTTTCTGCCATCTACAATGATAACTATTCCAACTAAAATATCCCATTTAAACCAGTTAAATTTCTGTTGAACCAATTAAATTTCATGAGCACTCTTCTGATACTCATCTTCTTTAAAATTTGTTTTGAGATTAAAATCTAAGTACTTAATGTTACCCCTTCCCATTCCTACCTCCATCTTTTCACATGGAACTTTCCTGCTTGCTCTCTTTTTTAACTCAAAGCCTTTTTTTCCTCAATTGTTATTGTTACATATGTCTAAATATATAAACATAACCTGCACAGATCTGTTATTGTTAATTATGTATCTTTGAATTCAGTGTTGACTACTTGGTTTTGTTTACCAACTAGGGTTCCTTCTCTGGGGATGGTTATTTCTCCTGCTCTCAGTATCTCTTAATTGCTTTGTCTAGGGTTGGGGACCCATGAGATCTCTCACTTCCATGTTTGTATAGCCTTGTTCAGCTCTTGTTTAGGCAGAGATTTTCAGTAGGAAAGGTTCCCAGCTGTAAGTTCCTCAGTCATGCTGACTCGCCTCTCTAATCTGTGTTGATTAACAGAGTATCCAGAACAGTTTTCCACCATATAGTTGATTCTGGAAAAATATCTGTTGTCTAAATAAGTTAAGAAATTCTGCTGATGTAGAATGATGCTTCTGGACTTTTTGACTTACCTCCATCAAAACCTTTCCACTAAAGGAATTCAATTTTCAAATATTTCCTGAGAAAAAAATTTTTTTAGTGATTAATGTATGTGTGTGTGAATCATGTGTTAAGATGACAGTCAACTTGAAGAAGTATGGATGCTCTTCATTTGTTACAACCTTCTTGGAAAGGTAAACACTCTTGTGAAGAATAAACTTCAAATAGCAAGAATATAAGAAGCAAACCTGGAAGGAAAAGAGAGGAGAGATCATTGCTTGTCAGCAATTTTTTCATTGTTCAGGTTGACTGAGACATGGGAACACCAATACCCTTTAAAAGCAAAACGATTATTTTCCTATCCAATAAACACCTGTTGACTATGTGACATGGACACACACTGTACCACACACATTGAATGCAAGATTAACAAATCCAAGATTCCAGATCTCCAGTAGTAGACAGATTTGCAGTAGAGGGTGGGGTGCAGAACATGCACAGTGATCAGGTCCTGCAGGGTTATCATTGGGGGAAGTTTCTGTGCAAGTTGTAAACCGTGACAATCATTTTACATATGGCACGTTCTTAAGGGGTTTTAGCCAACTTTAGTACTAAAGGCAAGTAGTGGACATGTAAGAGCTGATAGTGGATGAAAATTGGAGCAGCACTAGCTGAAAAAGCGAGAGGAGGCCCAGGGCATCTGAGAGCAAAGCTGTGACTTCTCACTTCTCATCTGTTTTTATTTAAATAAAATACTTGATTAATTTCAAATAGGGAAAAATGAAATGGCATTGTACAATTTATTGACAGTCTAGACAAAGTGAAATAAAAGGTACATAAAGGAGTAAAGTCAAGCAAAAAAGATGTCTGAATTGGAAGACCATGAGGATTCCAGTATATTAACACACAGACACAGATACACGCACATTTACATATTTAAAAATTCAACACACTTCTTTCGGTCTGGATCCGAGCGCTCAGCAGATCCCGGGACACAGCTCTGCACCCAATCTCACAAAACCCAGAGGAATCAGGGCTCCCAAGAGCTCTAACCCGGGCAGTATCTTAGGTAAAAATGAATCACCCATGATGTCTGCTAGTAGAAGTTGTAATCCTGATGCTGGCCTCTGGACTTATACTAATCAGACCTTTGATGAGCCATTGACAAGGACAGCAAACAGCTAGAGATTGACATCACTAATCTGAAGAAACCTCTCATTTCACTGTCTGAAATGATCTCCAATAATTGCAAAGGACTTTATTGGACTTGATTTACTCTTTTACAATAGAAAAGACTGTACTGCTCTTGACTGTGTACAGCCCTTAAAGAAGAATGTTACTTTTACATAGATAAGACAAGGATGGTTAAAGAGAGCATGAAGAAGGTCAGAGAAGGCCCTGAGAAAAGACAGAGAGAGAAAGAGAAAGATGAGAGCTGGTACAAGAATTGGTTTTCAACCTCTCCATGGCTGTCAACCCTATTTTTTCCCATCTTGGAACCATTAATTGGGTTATTTTTGCTTATTTCTTTTGGTTCCTGGGCCTTAAATAGGCTGAGTAACTTTGTGAAACAACAGATAGATAATTTGGTAGCAAAACCAATTCAGATACATTATCATAAGTTATCTATGGAGGAACACGAGACTCAAGATGAGGTTGTTACTCAATCCAGGGTGTTCCCAAAACCCATCTCCACACAACCTAAAAGAGGGGACTTCTGCCCCTAGACCAAGCAGAGAGGGGCCATCCGGAACTCTCTCTGACTGGCGATCTGAATTCTTGCTTAGGCTGTGAGGCTAAGCACTGCAAGGGAATATAAATAAAAGTTAAAAATATCTCTCTGGGTTCCCTGAGTGACAAGCCTGACTGCATAGGGGTTGATGTCAAAAGTATCCCATCTCCAGGAAAAAGACATCTGGATGGGTATGGCCGTCATACCTCACTGGACAACGACAGGAGGACCAGAGCCATTACAAGGTCCCCTTCAATTATTGGAGGTCAGGCCTCTATCCCCACCTTAACAAGATTAGAATTGCCACGACCCTTCTATACTTAGAGAAGGGAGGTGATGTCAGGGGCAGCCCTGCTTATACACTGAAGGCCTAAAATCAGCCATCGGCCTAAAATCAGCAATAGGCCTGACATACATGCACGCTAAATACAAAGTCTTGCATCTCTGTGGAAAAACACTGAAACAGATGGCTATTGTAAACAGGGAGCTTTTGTGGAAATTTACCAGCCTGAGTAGTCATAGACCTTGTAAATAGGTAGCATCGGTGGATAGTACCAACTTAGATAAGGACAAGTGAATCATAGGCACAGTCATAGTGACCTGTCCCCTGAACCTTCACCCAGCCAATACCCTGTTCTGAAAAATATCTATACTCCCCCCTGAACACCTACACTCTGGTGTCATCCCCTTCCCCACATCCTGCTTTTTTGTGTTTATAACCCCTGTGTGAATAAGTAAAAATTACGTTTTGATTTGAAATAAATAAATAAAAGAGATATTTAAAAAGGATAAAGGAAATAACTAAAAAAAATAACAAAAAATTCAACACACACTAAGAGACACATATTTATATATGACATATAAGATTTTATGATCCATATTAAAACTTTTGTTTGTTACTCCCACAAAACACCAAACAGAAACAGCTTAAGGGAGGTAACTTTTATGTTGACTCCTGGCGAGGGGGTGATAGAAGGAGTTACTGGAGACAATGAGAATGGGTACATGTGACAATGATCTCCTGTTTGTGACAGAAGAGAACACAACCTTAAAACTCACCACCGGGAGCCCCTCTCTAGCTGGGCTCCAGATGTTGCAGGTCCCCTTATCTTTTCAAACAGCACCATACAGTAGAGGGCCAGTGTTCAAACATTTCACACTGGAACTACAACATGCTCATAGAAAAAGATTTGTGATTTGAGAAGACGAGAAGCTTAGAATTACTGGCAAAAGGCAACAAGGTGACAGTCGCTCTGTTTCAAGAGCAGAGGTTTTCACAGGCCCACAAGCATTTTCTGCTGTTGTAATTCACCAATCAGGACTCCTGATATTCTGACATCTTATACTGTAGATTGAAACCTGTGGTAAGTGTTTTTCTTAACTTTCTAAACTTTATTCATTTTATTTTACTTCAACAAATTTCAGTTACCTAAGAGACATGCCCCCGCCCACAGCCCCCTCCCGTATTTCTCGAACAGTGGTATCTACTGTCCTTTAAAGTTCTATAGAGCTCATTATAGAACCACAGAGTTTTCAGGCCATGTGTACTTTTAGATACTGGTATAAATTTAGCAATTGTGTGAAGTTTGTATTCCAGGCTTGCTTACTACATTCCTGGCAGGCATTTATAGAAGTATCATGCTTTCACACATAGCTTGTGGGAGAGCCTGAATTTTTTTGACACGGTTCTCGCAGCACTCTCCAACACGGAGTCAAAGTTAGACTCCAGGATGAACGTTACTTTAAATATAATCAGAATAAATGAAATGCCCTAGGAAGGTAAAATACAAGTTAGACACAGCGTCACCTTGTCTTTGACAAACATGTCTACAGCACCGTCTTTTCTCAAGAGCATATTTTACAAGTAATAAAAGTAAGACAATGCTTAAAAATCACAGGTGTTCTTTTAAAAAAAATCACTATCAGACATGAGGCACAATGAAGAATTGTTGAGGTCAGTAGCACATGGGATGGGTGACTGCTGCGTAGCAGTAGTGCTCAAGGCCCTTGTGAGAAGCTTGAGAGAACATAGGTAAACCTGAACAGTAAAGGGTGGAGAAAGAGGTGAACCAAAGATGGGAAAAAAGGATCCTGGACCCTGTGGGCATATCTCAGTAGCCATTGTTGCTGACTGTGGCAATTAGAGCCATTTTTTTAAAAATGTGGAATAAAGTTTGCATGAACACTTGAAGGGTGAAGCAATGGCTGTTGATCTGGTTTGATCATGAATGTTTTGTAAAAGGAATGATTTGTGACCTCAGGATGGGCCAGCAGGGACAGGGTGAGTTTGCTTTATAGAAGGCAAAATACTAATATCAGAAACTGTCAACAGAAAGTGGGTGACTAAAGAAACTTCCCTCAGGTGTGTTGGGCATAGAGATGAGCAGAGTCAACCAGGCAGAGACCTTTCATGCTTCAAACTCATTTTCCTGTACTAAAGACCTCACTTTACTGGCATACACATTTTCTTCCCCTCTAAGAAAATACACTTCATAGCCATGCCATATTCACAAATAAAATGTGAATAACAAAACAGCTGCTTGTTAAAAGTAATATTTATGTAGTGGAACAATTATCTTCACATCATTTAAAACTGCTACATTCTTATTTAACCTGTCTTCTGCATTGTTGTTATTACGCCAAATCTGGAAGTTGGCAGGCTTAGATAAAATGTGTATATTTCATACCTAAATAATTTTAATCCCACCCCCCGTGTTTGTGTGTATGTGTATATATAAATGAGAAAGACATAGTTTTATAAAATATTACAGTATTACTTCATTTGTTAAGCACAAGACTCCAGCATTGTACATTGTAAATGAGATATATTTTTGGCTAATAGATTTCAGGAAAATGTCCAACTCTCAAGGTCAGGAAGATATGCTTTCCTAATTAAAATATAACATCTTTTAATTTGTCATGAATATCTTCATGTAGCCTAAGACCTACAGCAAACAGCTGGAGGTGTGGAACCTCTAACAAAGCTCAGTGCTCCCCATAACATCTTTAATAACAAGTCCTGAGTAAGAAGTGTCAGAGTCTGTCCACTAAGGTGTGGCAGCACTGGAATATGTACCAGATGCACTCATTTCAGTCTGAGCCCTGACTATTATACAGTGTCATGTTCCAGTGAATGAGCTTAGTGATGCCTGAGACTGAGGTTGTTTCCCAGAAGCTTGGTGACAAAGCTCATACCTTGGTTTGTGTCAGTAATTCGCCTGCCTCTTGTCACTTGTAGAAACACCATTATGGGTGCCATTGTACACAATGTTCTTACAAGTGTCACTATTGCTACAAGAAGACAGAAGCCAAATAGTCATATGAAGGAGCTTCTCATGTACCATTGTTTTTCACTTAGCTACAAAAGAGGGAGGTTAGAGCTAAGAAGCAAGTAAACAGACTTGGGGTTGAGCATTGCCTAGGGTGCACAATGTCTACCTTGGGTTTCATTGGCTTTAATAAGAGGCACGATGAACTGCATTCAAATCAGGCAATTTTGCACAGATAAACCTTCATTTTGAAAAGTGAGCTTCTTAGAGCTTTGTTTAAGGAACACAGAAATGATTTCCCTCCAAACCAAACAGAAGGTGTGGCAGGATTTTACATTACACACCGAGAGACAGGATTGCTTACAACAGGATATTAAACACTAAAAGTCTCCAAGGCCTCCAAAATTATCTCAGTATGTAAGATATTTTCTTAGCACTCCTTTATTACAGGTAACTCACTCAGTTTTCCAATCTACCCACATAGATCTTTTCTTCCACAGGTTGGCCTCAGCTTGCAATCCTCCTGCCTCTACCTGCCAATTTCTGAGATTTCAGCATGCCCCACCAAACTGAACCACAATGCATTTTTACTTACAAGGTTTATATTTATCAATGTGAAGGAGTCTAAAGACATTTGCTTTGCATTAAATGTTATCTATATTAATTTTTTTAAAGTGGCCTTTTCCTGAGACTTCTATTGTGCATCTGAGAGGAACAGTTGGGAAAAGGAAAACAGCACAAAAGCCAGACAGACAAAATGTCAGATGCATAGTGTCTCAGTTTCCCCAGGCTGATGCACAAAGCTGCAGTCAAGTTGTTGGATTGAAGGAGCTTAATTCTGTTCCACCACAGTAAGGCGAGGCTCCTAACCAAGGATTGGCATGGTTATACTTCTTAGAGGGCTGAAGAATGATGTCTCCAAGCTTACTTCAACTGGTGACTTATGAAAGCATACTTCCTTTTCTTTCCTTTGCATCATATAGAATCTTTTGTTGTTCTTTCTCTGGGTGTCTCCTAAAAACCTTAGGTCTTCTTGTTTAGATGGTCTTCTCCTTCTAAATCCTTAGATTCATTGTAAGTTTATTTCTGGATCTTTAATATGTTAGATGTGAAATGTCTGCTTCAAAATAAGGCCACACTCTGGTTCAAGGGGATGGTACATCTACACACAAAGTATGATTGTGGTGGCCTACATGTAAGGAAGGACTTGTATTTTATAATATATACAATAAAATAGAATATATTGTACATATATATATATATAGAGAGAGAGGGAGAAGGAGAAGGAGAGGGAGAGGGAGAGGGAGAGGGAGAGGGAGAGGGAGAGGGAGAGGGAGAGGGAGAGAGTGTCAAAGAGACAGACCGACAGTTTGACTTTACTAGATCAAAGCACATTTAATTGATTTATTTTCGGTGATTTTACTCTTTAAATGGACATATGAAAATTTTATTCTGATTCTACAAAAAACAAACAAACAAGAAAACAGAAAAAACAACAACAAACATAACAAAACAAAGAAATACCTCAGTGTACTCAGCAGGGCTTGATATCAAGCTGATTATGCCTGGTTCTTGCTAAAAATGGAGTAGTAAAAGACTTTCACTATTCAGCAGGAAGTTGAAGGTTCTATACACAGGAAACCTTCCCCAGTGATTGACACAGGAATGTCACTATGAGGGAGGTTGACTGTGACTGCAATGCTGGAAGTCAGTCTGGAGGGTCCTGTGCAGAAACACCACAGGAGCATATTAGAAACAGCATGGTGTTTCCTCAAGGCTGAGCCCTGTGTCCTATCCCTTCAGCAACTTTCTAAGGCTCACAGGGAAACTGTCATCACCAGCTCTTAGATGATATATATTAAAAGACTGTGACCATTTATTAGGTAATAAAATTAAATTACAGTGTAATTTAAGTTGCCTAGAAAGGTGGCCCTAGTGTCTTGAATTTGAGTTAAAATAAATACGTTGCATAAGCACAATCTACGGGGTCTCGCTGCACATACATAAGGAGTTGATTGGATCACATTTTAGGAGGGGCCAAAGCTGGGACACAGTCCTCAAAGTAGGGACTCATCCACTGCTTCAAGGAGACTCCAACTGTTTTAAAGGAGTAAAGGACTTTAGGGAGACAAACCTAAAGTACAGAGTTTCCCATAGAAAAGTAGTGAGGAAGAGTTTATAATTTTTCCTCAATGTTCCTAAAACAACCCACCAAGGATAGAACCAAATTGTTTATTAAAAACATATGTGGAATAGCTGTGTCATTTTGCATGCGGAGTTTGTTTTTCTCATGCTAACCACACAGTAGAACTCATACATAAAGATGTAATTATACTGAGTTTGAGATTTTGAAGAGTGTGATACTGGAGAGCATAGCTGTTGTCTTCCACAAGCAGTCACCTAATATTTATGACAGATATGTTTATGTTATATAGAGATCCCATATTCGACAAGTCCAACAAATAAAACAGAATTCCATCCTCATATGTTTTCTATTTCTGCCTCTTTGATAAGACAATGGGGCTTGTTAAATTTATGCCAACAGAGGCAAATGAAGCTGTTTGTTATGCCAATCTAATCCACTAGGCTAATATTAGCACACAAGGTTCAAACCCAGATAAACAGAAGACACCAGGGCCCTTCTTGTCTTAGATAAAAGAGGGGGGATTAGGGACAGGGCTGCTGGAGGGAGAGCTCTTTCTGAATCCTGGGCTTCTCTGGGTTTTTAAAGGTGATGTTGAAGCTAATGTATTCCCTGCTGGTTAATCAAGAATAACATGAGAAATGAGGTTCTAATTAACAGAAACAAAATACCAGGAAAAGTAATTGATTGACAACCATTGAAAGAAGCTTCAAACATTTTCTTCTTGTCAAAAATTATGGATATAAAAAAGATTAAAAAGTATAAACATTTAAGAACCTTATCATATGACATAGTGATAATGACAGATGTTTCCAAATAGCTAAATTTGTAGTGATGCTTATAAGACTCAACTGAAAAAATACTGTTTTTAAATAAAGAGGGTTATTGTGTTAGTTACTTTTCTATTTCTGTAGTAAGATACCATAGCTAAGACAACATATAGAAGGGTTTATTTGGGGCTTATGGTTGCAGAGGGCTAGAGTCCATGACCATCATGGCAGGGAGCAAGGTAAGAGACTGGTAGGCATAGTGCTGGAGTAGTAGCTGAGAGCTCACCTCTGATCCTCAGGCATGATTCAGAGGGCAAGAGAGATGATGTCCTGGCATGGGCTTTTGAAGCCTCAACTCTCCCACCCCCATGGTCCACTTCTTCCAGAAATGACAAACCTCCTAATACTTCCCAAATGTTCTCTCTAATCAGGAAAAATATTCAAATATATGAACCTATGGGGGCTATTCTCAGTCACACCAACATGAGTATATCTGAGTGACAACTGCACGCAGACTTCTGTGTCTGCCCTTTGGGAAGTAAGGTGAATAATGGTAATATTGTCACACACAAGTGTGAGAGCATCCACTGATGTTTGTCTATTAGACTGGAAACACAATTAAATATAAATGTTTGAAGAATCAAACCAGAGGCACAGACATAGTGTTCCCAGATAGGTGATGAAAATTGTCTCTGAAATAAAAAGAAAATTTGTCTAAAAATATAAGAATGACATCTTAGTGAACGCCATTATGAGCATCATCATAGCAGAAACAGCAGCATTTATGTAATCCTCCTGATAAATAAATACCCTTAGAGAGGAAGAAACTGAGGCAGGAAGGAATAGACCAAACAGCATAGATCCAGTTCAAGGGAAGATCAGTAGAGGGTTTGGCAGAAGGAGAGGATAATCTCACCATGAAATCTGTGTTGACCAATGAAGGTGACATTTTAATGCACAGACAGACAATAAGAAAAAAAAAAGATTGTCAGATGGCCATAATCACCTAGGAAACATAAATCAGGTCATGCAGAGAAAGGATAAACAAACAAGAATATTAGAAATCTATTTTACTCTTAGGACATGTGTAGAATAACCCATGAGCCTAGAGCAAGAGAAGCAAGAGTGTGGGTCCTCGGGGCACCAGGGGATACAGAGTTCAGGTGCAGGGCATGTAGTGCTGACTTGCGGACAAGATGGAACAGAATCATTGTCAGTTCAAAGTGTATGGGGATGAGAGGGAGTAGAATCTTGGTCAGTTCAAGGACCATGAGGACAAATGGAACAGAATCATGGTCAGTTCAATGTCCATGAGGATGAGATGAAACCAGAATCATGGACAGCTCAAAGTCCATGAGGACAAGATGGAACGAAACTGTGGTAAATTCAAAGTCCATGAGGACAACATAAGAATGGAATCGTGGTCAGTTCAAGGGCTACGAAAATTTACAAGAGATCGTCTCAGAGATACAGATAATCAGAGGATCAAGAGAGGTGGGAGGCATAATCACGTCACTGAGTTTACCTTTTAGATGTGCAAGAAATGCTCAAATGCATGTAGGTATTG
The DNA here is from genome assembly GCF_004785775.1 of Grammomys surdaster. Lineage (NCBI taxonomy): Eukaryota > Metazoa > Chordata > Mammalia > Rodentia > Muridae > Grammomys > Grammomys surdaster. Next base: position 3,125,561 of record NW_021604730.1, read on the forward strand.
GGTGAAAAATTAGGAAATAAGATACTAGAGATTCACAGAAGGGTCAGGACTGTGAAACTAAGTCTTTATCATATTGCAGTAGGGAGAGTTAAGAGCTCTGTATTAAAATAAACATAAATAAGCACCTGTGTACTATGCAATTTTGTCAGCTTGGCCAAGACATGAAACTTTTCTAGGATCCAGCTTAACCATCTGAAAAATGAAATTAATTTCCCTGAAAATTAATCTGATCCGCTAAATTAATTATAATGCTTCCCATTGCACAGTGGCCTCGAATTTTATTTATTTATTATTATGAATAAGCAGTGATTAAAACCATTGCATAGATGAAAAAAATCTAAAAATTAAGTACACATAATAAAGGAATCATCATGTAAGTACCTAAGTCTTGGATATTGAGAAATGGAGGAAAGATAGATGTGAGAGAAATGGGTGCTTTGAAAATACAGAGCAAATTGGAGTGAATTGCCTTCACAAGGTGAAAGGAATGAACCTTGTTCAGATAAAAGGCAAGTGAGTCCTGAGTTGTTGGGTATGTGGATGCCAGGAGGAGCTGCTGCAGGATCAGGGTATCTTCACAGCCTATGTGTTGGGAGCCGACTCTTAGCCGAAGGCGGCTATCATCTTTACAGCCATCTCGAGCCATATACCCTGACAAGAGACTTGTTTTCAACAGCTGCAATAGCTGAGCGCACTCTGATGAACATCTTGTTACACTGTTTAGTGTCCCCAGCTGTAAGGTGTTCCTGGTATCCATGGCTACAAGACATGTGACATAGTGGCTTCAGTTGAGCTTGTCCACGAGGGCAAGTCACGTGGTAAAGGGTATAAATACCCAGGATTTCTTTTCTATGAGTGGGAGGTGTCCGGAGACTGAAGGAGTGAGGAGAATATAGAAGAAGAGAGGAGAATAAAGAAGAGACTTGAAGAGACTCTACCGGACTCTGTCTTGTATCTATCTTTTACATCTCTCCCCCCTTTTTCCCCTTTCCTCCGTCCCCACTCTCTCTCTTGCTAGACCCTGACCTGCGGACCAGAGCAACAGAACCGGCTGGCCTTTACAAAGTAGCAGAACCTGACAGCCGTTCCAAAAGAAATGACTGTTACAAAGTGGCACCCAGACATGGGGCAGCAAGAACCAGAGATCCAGTGAGGAACATTACTGGAAGGAGGATCAACTGAAAATTCAGAGGTGAAACAGAGGTGATTGCCGGAGGAAACTGCCGGGTGGAGACCAGTAAGTCATAGTAATAATGGGGCAAGAAATAAGTCAGCCTGAACTCAACTCTCTGGTTTTGTTCTGTTGTTTGCTGTTTACATGTATCAATTGTCTGCTTTTGTTTCACTGTTTAAATGTTGCCTTTCATGCCCAAAAGAAAAAGAAACACATAGAATCCAAAATACGGCCAAAGGTTGAAGTAATCAATTTGTCAGAGCCAGATTGTGCTGACCTAGAAGAAGAGGCAGCCAAATATTTTGATCCTGAATGGCCTTCTTCCCGAAGGCCCCCTCCCTGTGCTCCTCCACCTCCAGACGCTCCTGCTATGGAGATGGTGGTTGAAGATCACAGAAAGGAATTGCAGGACAAAATTTCTTTTCTTAAATAACAAATTTCTCTCCTTAAACAACAATTAGAGTTAGAAGAAGAGTATCAGGACTTAATTAATCAGATACAAAAATTAAAGACAGGGAAGAGGTCTCGAGAGGACAAGGAAAATTCTTCAGGTCCTCGAGTTCCTCAACCTGGAGTCCAAAGGTGGCCCCTGTCCTCTGGTTTTAGTTCAGCCACAGATCAGCCAGAGGAGAGAGAGGTTAAGGTTTTCCCTGTATCAGAGACTAGAGATGCTCAAAGAGTTGCATGGAGACATCACACAGGGTTTAACTTTCAAATTATTAAAGAATTAAAAAATTCAGTGTCACAATACGGTGCCACTGCTCCCTTTACTCTTTCAATCTTAGAATCTCTTGCAGAGGAGTGGCTGACTCCTGGTGATTGGGATATTCTAGTGAGAACAGTTCTTAGTGGTGGTGACCATCTTATTTGGAAATCAGAGTATCATGAGAATTGTAAAGAGACAGCTAGGAGAAACATTCAGGCAGGTAATGGTTGGTCCTTTGATGCCTTAGTAGGAGAAGGGCAATTTGCTTCTAGTGATAACCAGATGCAATATGACCCAGGCTTATTCGCTCAAATTCAAAATGCGGCCATGAAGGCTTGGCGCAAACTCCCAGTAAAGGGAGACCCTGGTGCATCTTTGACCTCAGTTAGACAAGGGCCTGACAAACGATTTTCTGATTTTGTTCATCGATTAATGACAACAGCAGAGAGGATTTTTGGTAATGCAGCGATAGGTGTAGATTATGTGAAACAATTTGCATATGAAAATGCCAATTCTGACTGCCAAGCGGCCATTAGACCCTATAGGGAAAACACAGACCTTACTGGGTATATCAGACTCTGTTCTGATATAGGGCCCTCCTACCAACAGGGCTTAGCTATGGCAGCCGCCATACAAGGACAATCAGTAAGAGACTTTTTGGCAAGTAGAGACAAAAAGGCCTGTTTTAAATGTGGCAAGCCTGGACACTTTGCAAAATATTGCAAAGCAGAAAATGAGTTAACCCAGAGATAGCCCAGAAAATAGCCTGGGGTATGCCCACGTTGCAAACGTGGAAGACATTGGGCTAGTGAATGTAGATCCAAGACAGATGCACAAGGAAACACCCTTTCCTATAATCAGGGAAACGGGAACAGGGGCCAGCCCCAGGCCCCAAACCAATACAAGCCAAAGCAGGCTTATGGGACAGTTAGTTTCATACCGACAAACAACAACCCCTTTCAGAACTTAGTCGAGCAACACCAGGAAGTGCAGGACAGGACCTCAGTTCTGCCACCCACACAGTATTAACCCCAGAAATGGGGCCTCAGGCCTTACCCACTGGAGTGTTTGGACCACTCCATCCAAATGTGTTTGGCCTGATAGTGGGAAGAAGCAGTGCTACTATGCAGGGACTACAAATTTTTCCTGGAGTTATAGACAATGATTATCAAGGTGAGATTAAGGTAATGGCCAAGGCAATACAGAATATAGTCACTATTCCTACAGAAAGGAGGATAGCTCAACTATTGTTACTTCCATTGATTCCTACTAATCACAAATCTTTGGATTCTGAAGGAAAATCTGCTGCAGATAGATTCTGACATCCTAATACTAAAAAGAATTTTGCAACAGTCTTCTGGAAAAACCCATTAACTGGAACCTAGAATGGGCCAGGTCCAGTGCTTATCTGGGGAAGAGGTTCTGTCTGCATATATTCCCAAATGACAGATGCCGCACAATGGCTGCCAGAGAGACTGATCAAACAAATAGACAATAATAACAAATCCAGGGAGGAGAAACCCCTGAGAAACGTATTTTTTCTTTACAGAAAACATGAAGATGCTTCACTGGAGCAGATCAACCAGTATACCTGACTTGGGAAGTTCTCAGTGCAGAAGAAGACATCACCACCTGTGCCTCCAGGGTGGCTCTTCTCAGTGCAGAAGAAAACATCACCACCCGTGCCTCCAGGGTGGCTCAATTAGACTCTTGGTTCCCTGATTTATGATTTAGTGGGGTACATTGTTTAAACCCAAGAGAGAACCCATTACCATAGTTACTATAGTTGTTTTTTAGGTTTGAGATTGATTGGGACAGGAATAGAGATTTTCTTACTTGTTTTGTTAAGATCATATCTATGATCAGTTCTATACTTATATAGATTTAGATTTAAAAAATAGTGTTACAGAATAAAAGAGGCTTATACTTTTTACTCCTCCAACAGAAGAAGTTATGTGCTACCCTTAAAAAGAGTGTTGCTTTTACACTAACCATTCAGGCATTGCTAAGTCTCTTGTCTCTCGGGTTCATGCTGCTCAACAAACTGATGGCTTTTGTACTACAACAGATAGATGTTATTCAAATGAAACCCATACAAGTCCATTATTACAGGCTAGAATTAGGGGACTAAAATCTCTGTCATCAAGACTGACAAGGATTAACCCTTAACTTATGCGCTAAGCCGGATAGTCAATGACGGGTAAGAGAACACTTCAAGACCCTTGCCCCTAACTGGGAGGCCTCACCATCCTAAGACAAGAGCTCAAACAATGGCTATTGAGTATCCAGAGACGAGAAAGAGAGGCTGGGGTCCTTTGTTCCAACCTAAGATAGACACGGTTTCCGTAAGTTTTCCCAGCCTTCCCTTTTGAAAACAAATTTAAAAAGGGGGACCTGTTGGGAGCCGACTCCCAGCCGAAAGTGGCTATCATCTTTACAGCCATCTCGAGCCATATACCCTGACAAGAGACTTGTTTTCAACAGCCTGCAATAGCTGAGCGCACTCTGATGAACATCTTGTTACACTGTTTAGTGCCCCCAGCTGCAAGGTGCTCCTGGTATCCATGGCTACAAGACACGTGACATAGTGGCTTCAGTTGAGCTTGTCCACGAGGACAAGTCACGTGGTAAAGGATATAAATACCCAGGATTTCCTTTCTATGAGTGGGAGGTGTCCGGAGACTGAAGGAGTGAGGAGAATATAGAAGAAGAGAGGAGAATAAAGAAGAGACTTGAAGAGACTCCACTGGACTCTGTCTTGTATCTATCTTCTGCGTCTCTCGCCGCTTTTTCCCCCTTCCTCCATCCCCACTCTCTCTCTTGCTAGACCCTGACATGCGGACCGGAGCAACAGAACCAGCTGGCCTTTACAAAGTAACAGAACCTGACGGCCATTACAAAAGAAACGGCCGTTACACCTATGTGGCAGAATTGGTTGGGTTGTGTGCAGCAAGAGAAGGGCAATGAGGTTGAGCCCGCACTGACTTTACCTGATGCTGTAATAAAAGAGCCTGAAAGCAACATACAGAAGGTCAGGGTCCATTATAGTGAGGAAGGCATGACAGCTGGAGTTTGGGAAAGCTTGTTGATATAATGGTCATATATCTACATGAGGATCAGAGAGTGATGATGATGATCATGATGATGATGATTGGGGTTCTGTTCACATTCTCCCTTCCTCCCAGTTCCCAAACCTGTTCATGAAATTTATTCTCACCTCAATTACCCCAATCTAGATAATTCTTTAGAAGTGTCCCTGGAGGCTCAAGCTCTAGGAGATTCTACATCCTATCATTTGACAGTCAATATTGATAATCACAAGAGGCCACTCAGGGATGATGTGCAAAAAGGATAGTTTGAAAAGTGGCCTATTGTCTGGCTGTTTCTTTCCTTTGAAGATGGGAGCAGGTCCATGGTGGATATAGATGTAAGAAACAAGTTTGCTGGCATGCTGGCAGTAATATTATGCTCAAAACTCAAATAAAAGTTTAGAGTTTAAATAGAGATGTCATGAATGTGCTGTGAGCTTGTGAATGCGGCTGAGTGTGTGGATACATATGGGGCTGATAAATTGGTGGTAGAAAGATGGTCCTTTTTGTTCATTGTTATATATTTTCTTAGTAAAATGAGATTCTAGGCAAACAATTGAAATTAAAATGGGATAGATGGTTAGAATAGTAGGTTTTCCCTTAAATTGGGTCCCAACACATTCCCATAACTCTCTGTATATTGCTCTTATTTTTCTAAAATGTTATGGAGTGTTCAGGAAAGGAAACCTAAGGGTTAATTTGCATATGCAGATGTAGTGTTAAGACAAACACATGCCTTTAATGAGTATGATAAATTCCCATAATGGAAAGATGCCAACCAGCTTGTCAGCATGACATGGAAAGTTTGTCCATGCTGATATATCTATCCAGAGGCAGAATGTCAAGAGAAAGGAGGAAAGATCTAGATAAAGTTCCACACAAACACAGAAGAAAAGTGAAACATGGTTAGAGCATGAGAGCACGAATCACATGGTTCAGTTAAACCACAAATCAAGAAAGACAATTCATACACTGTTCCCCAACATATCTAGCTTCCAAAGTAGGTCAGTGACTGAAGGATGTGGCATTTAGTTATTCATGGTAGAAAAAAAATCTAGAAATATTTAAGAGCCAGTCATATTACCATACAGTTCTCTGGAATTTTCAGTAGTCAGAAAAAGGTGTCAGTGTCTGACCCTCTGTAGGCACACTGGATGCCAAGGAAGAATCATTAACAAATATGACCAATGTCTGCAGTGAAGGCCAGTCATAAATGTGCTCAATGAAACAAAAATACTCAAATGACTAGAACCACAAAATATTTTGGGTTGCCATACAAATATCAGACTTAAGTCTGCTTCTTGTCAAGCCCTAGGGAAGACAATTTGTATAAGGAATTCTGAAATTAATCAGGGTGTATGCCTCTATCTAAAAATGTCTGCTAGCTTTAAAAATCCAGAATTACTACCTTGGAAGGAGAGCTATCTCCTCATTTTCTTTTTAAAGTAATGTTTTGACATACATTGAATCCATCATGGCATCTTCAGGCACATGTGCCTCCTGTTTGTCCATCTTGTGGCTTAGGGTATGTGAGAATAAGGACAGCTAAGAGAAGTCTAGGCAACACTAAAGAACAGAGGCTGTCTGTTAGACAACATTGAGAAAAATAACCTGCACAAATGTGATTACTATAACTCATCCTTAAAATAGACGACATATTATCTTAGATTAGACGTACTGACATAGTTCAGGAAAACATAAAGTCACGATACTAAAAATTCCAGTAAATTGATAAGGAGTGCTGATTTGAGTGAGTCTGACCTTATAAATTACTGCCTGAAAACTCTGTGATAAAAGCTGCATCTTAAAATTATATCCATTTGAAAGAAGCAGAAATGGAACAGTTTAATTTGTTGCATAGATGTTAAGTGTCATAAACCAGCAAGATGGTTTAAAATATGTATCCCAAAGAAAACAGCATTTCATAAATTCCATAAATGAACTGAGCTGCTTTTTTCTTTGGAGTCTTCACACACACACACACACACACACACACACACACACACACACAAATACAGAGATAGAGATAGAGATGAGAGAGAGAGAGAGAGAGAGAGAGAGAGAGAGAGAGAGAGAGAGAGAGAGTTTAAATTTTATGTCTCAACTAATCCAGGTAGAATAAATGTGTAGGATACAAAAGTATATAATATATGGATCTGGGATGTGTCATCCATTTTTAAAGACTTCCAGAACATTCTGAGTTCACACTTAAATGACAAGCCTTTTAGGTGCAGATTTGTAACATGTAATATATGTATAATTGTATTACACATTACACATTTTCATTTATGTGGGAAGCCAATAAACAGATGTGTGAGTCAGACTTACTCAGTTTTCAAAGTGAATGAATATGAAATGTTGAAAGTGTGATCCAGGGAAGCCATATGCTTTCGTGATTAATGTATCCACTTCAGGCAACTGTCAATCTATGTCAAGATTTTTGACTCATCATTTTACCAGCTGGTCATAAGTAACTGTTGAATTCTCTGCCAGAAAACAGTTGTCAATATCACCCCTTTCAGGAACGCGGTGCATCTTGGAAAAGGAGTGCATATGACAGTAAGGGGTGCATATAGCTGGTAGGAAATGTGAAGGGTAGTGTGAAGTGTTGTCTTCTAGACATGTCTTGATCATTGTAATCGTAAAACCATAACAGCCTCAGACATCTAAATGAGTCCCATAGCATTCATACACATAGGAGGGGCGCAAGAAACTGCACCACTCCCTGAGGAGCTCTGCATGGTTAATAGCTACTGTGAGAGAGGTAGTTCTATGCCTCAGTGATGTAGCACCAAGTTCGAGTAATAACCTCCAAACTTGCTCACATATGTAACAGTAACTCTGAATAGTTGTTTTAACCATGAAAGTAGAAAGGGAACCAGTTGGGGAGAAAAGGATAGTAGGAGTGGGAAGATAAGGAGGGGGATGTGAGCACAATACACTGCATATGTTTATGGAATGGTCAAAAATAAAGGCAAGACAAACAAAGAAAAAGGAATAACGTATGCACACATTGGTAGAGTACAGAATCATATTTTCACAGACCTATCCCTGTATTATCTAGATTCTGTTTTGATTTACATTTGACTAATAATGAGGAGCATTAGAAACAAAGGCTCACTTATGAAGCAAAATCAACTTCACCAATAACAAGAAAGAAGAAAAGTACAGAAGGAAGAAAATACTCATCATCAGCCAATGGTTGTGAGACCCCCCCTCCGAAAGTTCCTGTCATAAATGTCTAGGGGCTATAGCTATGGATCATATCCTCTCTGTCTGAATCACTAGTTCAGATAAGTGGGCAGGTGTCAGAGGCCAAAATACACAGCAGGGTGGATTTAGTGTCATAGTCTTTATAGAACAAACATTGATGATTTCTCCACATTATTCTCATTAAAGATAATAAAATACTGTAAAATGCCACAAATTGTGTAATATTTTTGTTATACAAAGCCATAGAACTAAAGGTGATGAATTGGAGCCCTTCTTAATATCACAAAAAAAATAGTGAAATATCGGGGGTTAGCACTGCTCCTCATCTCTTGTTATAAGTTAGAAAACTACAGGTTTATCAGATTTTTCTTAGGGTCTTATTAGGATATATAGATTATTTCTCAACTAAAGAGTCTGTGGTCTTTTGAATAGGAATGGTCTCTGCAGACTCTTACAGAGCTCTATTTCAGTATTTGAAAGTATTAGGTCATGTGGTCTTGATGGAGGAAGTATGTCACTAGAGTGGCCTTTGGGGTTTCAAATACTTAAACAAGGCCCAGTGGTTTTTACATCTGCCCACTGCCTGATGATCCAGATGTAGAAATCTCTACCACTACTTTATCACCCTCTCTGCCTGTGTGTCACCATGCTTCCATCCATGGTGATAAAGGACTAAACTTTGGAATCAAGAAAGTTCCAGTTAAATGTTTTTATTTATAAGAGTTGTCATGGTCATGGTGTATCTTCATACCACTAGAATATTGACTGAGACAAACCTTACATCCTTAGCCAATGACATGGGAAGATTGTGTGGAAGTCTGATCTCAAATTGTACCTTTTCTACTATTTAAGAAGTGTTGAACTAAAGCAAAAATTTAGAAATGCAGTTCATCGACCATTGTTCTTACTTCTGGGGCTGTTACAGATATCAAAGTAATCATCGACTTCCAGGAGGAAGTGTGTGATTTATAAGTGTTGCTTAGTTTCTGTTTGCATACAAACAGAACCAAATAATCTGTCTCGAGACAACAAATAATCAAACAAAAACAGGAAGAAAGAATCAGGTTTTTATCACTATTTGGAAATATGGACATATATGTTCAATGTCAGACTTTACAGGGAGGTTTTAAGTTTTGAGAACTGACATAATTTTATATGCATACAAACAAAAACATCTTAGAAGCAGACACAGAGCAATCAACCTGAAGGGTGTCAAAACACCTTGGTGAATGTTATCAGTATCCAAAGGGTCTTACTGATATTTCTGTTTGGTGTGGCATTGCCTACAGTGAACTGTCCCTCCCACATCTATCAACTATCAAGAAAATTCTCTAACAGACATGGCCAGAGGCCAATCTGATCAAGGAAATTCCTCAGCTGAAACTCTTCCTTCCTACATGACTAAACTTGGTTATTTCAAATTGACAATAGGAGTACAATGCAGAGGTCTTAAATTTGAATAGAAAGGCTTCCAAAATGATGCTTTTTATATATAAAAAAACTACTATAGTTGGACATTTACTGGTAAGTCATTCTAAGATCTCTATCTTTATGTGTAGAAGCGGAAAGGCTACAGATCGGAAATCCAAATATTGTTATGATGGTGGTTTCTACTGAACCCACAGTGTATTGAGTTGACTTGTTCATGTTCTGTCAACCTGTTTGGCTAATGTTCATTTACTCTCATTGATAATGACATAAACCCACTGCAACAATCATATCTGCACCCTGTACTAATTCTTCTGATCAAGTTTGAGATGGTACGGATTGATGTCCCAGTGAACCAACTAGAGGTGATCATGTGATACCTGTTACCTTACAGGACTGCAGAGTACAGCTGGACCCAGTGGCAGAAACACAGATATTCTCTTGTAGCATTAAGAACAGAGCTTCCTTACCATGTCCTGTAGGCGTCTCATGAGTATAGCCTGTGTCTGGGAAAAGCAAATTTGAATGACAACTTCAGAAATGTTACTGAAGAAGCGATGTCATGTGCCCACAGATCTAGCTTATCAACTATAGCTAATATGTATATACTTATAATTTATATATGGCTACTAATAAAATAAGAATATTTAGACATGAGTAAATTCTACAATCTACCTGTATATGCAAGAACTTAATCTTAGTTGGGAAGCTCCTGAGTGCAATCTAACTTACTTCTCAATACCCTGTGGAAAACCTGACATTTTTAGTAATTATGTGGTTTTTATATACATGGTTTGTTTTAGTTTAATATAAATACATTATCTTGAACATTTATGAAACTTAGAGTAGATAATAACAACATGTTATATTCTTAATGCAAAATAGCTTTTTAACCACTGAGTATACCTATTTTTAATTTTAAAAGAAGTTCTTTGTTATTCCCATTTTATTGATAAAAGCAAATTAAAACTTTTGGGCTGATGAAGCTGAACTAACTTCATCAGGGTGCAGAGCTGGCATCAATGGCCACACTGAATACCATACCCAAGCTTTGTCACCACATCCTGCATTCAGTGGCTCATTATCTCAGCCCTGTAGACTTTGGGGACTCTGATGGTGGCTTCTACAGTTACACAGCTACAAGAAGACATGATTTTTGACAAAATCACTGGAGTAATTCCTTCTCAATTGATGTGAATTAAGGGCACCAGTGAGAATGTATGTATGCAGGTATCATAACTGTCTATAACTGATGTTTGATTCTCCATTTGGCAGAAAATAGTATGTAGTCTAAATATGTCTGGAAAAAAACTATTAAGAGATGAGATATTCATTGAAAGAACATTTTTCCACATTGTCCCTTTTTAACAAACTGTCACACTAAACTTAACCCTTCTCCAAAACAGGTAACTAAGCCCTTTTGAACAATTTCAAACATTTCCACAAATGAATAGACACAGCAACATGTCATGAAATATTTCCCAGTTACAATGCCTACACAACTTCACAATAATATATTTCTTTATTTAAAAGCTATTTTATTACTTCTTTACAATGTTCAACATGTCTTTCTCCCTGTTATAAAAAGCAGCAATGTGAGGAGAGACATGTGAGCTGAAGCACAGACTGTGAGACTTCCAATTCTCAGAGAGCCTGACAAACCACACTGATCACAACTTTCTATGGGGAAATGCTCTGTAAAATTACTTTTTGCATGTGTTTAAATATTATACACAATGGGAAAATCTTTTCTATAGAAATGCTTTAAAATAATATGCCTGCTGTTACTATGTGGATGCTTATATTTTAACAGAGTCTTTTATAATCCCATATACTCTTTATCCCCTTCCATTTCAGTTTTATCATGGCAGAAATGAACAAAATAGAAAATTCAGTATAATTTTACCATTCACATTAGCAAGAGAACAATGCTGAGGGGCTGTGAACTACTCTTCCATCTGGCGTCTGTGAGACTGTTTAGATTAATAGGTACAATAGCAGTTGAAATTTTCTGGGCTAGGGTTCAATGGGGTTCAGTACCACCCCTTGCTGAAAAGACTCATCCACCTGTGGACAAAGAATCCTGTCTGTTACCATGGCTTTGACCAGAAGGCCCGATGCATTAGAATTTGATTCCAGTTGCAAAAAGAAAGACATACAGTCCAGTTAACCACATTGTCTGCTTCTGGCACATACTCTTACAGCAGAGATGATCACTGACTTAACCACTTTCAGAGAGCCCCTTAGGATTCTGTTAGCATGATTAGCTCTCTTCCATATGAGAAGATTAATATATTCAGCTCAATAATACTGATATTTACTACTACTACTATTAATTATTATCTCACAGATATTAGATTAATAGTCATTAATTTCATTATTTATAAAATCTACTCTATTCGTAAAATAGAACCATATCTTGCTCATTCCAAATTGGGATGGTCCAAAGGTTCCACCCCTCCCAGAAGGACTTGTGGTAATTATCATTCATTAGGGAAAAGTTGTCATTATCCTCATTGGTATAAACAATGATAAGTCTTCCTTCTTTATTAAATAACTCAGCATGTATACTCAGGTAGGTAACTCTTATTAAACTCAGTGAGTAACACATAGAAAGAAGACATGAAGGTAGGAGGGGCTTATACAAGAATGCTCCAGTGGTAAAGGATGGTCTGATGGAATGGGTAAGGAAGAAGCAAAATTTCTTTTCTATTTTTTCTCTGTTTCTGTGATAAAACACCATGACCAAAGCAATTTACAAGGAAAAATGATTATTTGGTCAGTTCAGGTCATACTCCTTCACTGAAGGAAGTCTTGTTAGAATCTCTGGCGTGCTTCTGTGGAGCTGACATACACCTAAGGGATAAGAGATTAGATTCTGCAAGATGAAAATATTGTCTAGTAATGGTGAACGAAACCATATTTTAAAATAAATTCTAGAAATATGATTTCAGAAAACACCCTCTAAATCAGTTTTAGGGTCTACAAAGTGTGTCTTCCTCAAACAAGAACAAGGGAAAGGCACAGTGATACCAAGCCAGCCCAGTTGGATGTGTCTCAAGTCTGAAGATTCTCACTGATTCCCTCTGTGACAGGGGTAAGCTTTGGCACCTGGTATCCAGATATTAATTAAAATTTCCACTGTCGGGCCGTCATTTGTAGTTCTGATGTATGCCACCTTAAGGAAGAAGAGCTGAGAGAAATATCAGAATGCAAGTCTCAGGATGGGGAATCCTGCTATAGGGCTGTTTTGTTGCATCAGTAGGATTGAATGTTGTAAGGAGTTGTCGAGTTTGATGGGTGAGTTTGTACAGTTCTGGTTTACTGGGGGCATCACACTACCAAGATCTTATCACTTTCTGTTATCTCTGTTTTGTAAATACTGCCATCTGTGAACAAAGCCTACAGATTTAAGAAAACAGCTTTGATAAATTAAAATCAAAGCTGATGCATAATTTTGAGGTTTCAGCGATGTTTGTTTGACTTTTGGTGTGATTATAGTTCCTAACCTATAGTAAGCATCCTTTCTTGGGCATGTTCACTGGAGCAGGGCACTTTCTACATGTTGAGAGGCTTAAAAACAACAAAGTAGGACAAAATCCAAAATATCAACAATAGAATACAGTCATTTTAAGAACAATAGAAACAGCTCAAAATACAGGCCCTAAAGGACTTAATTGCACTCAGGAAGCACACAGGATCCAGTTGCACACCATGTTCTCCTTCCAAGTAGCATTTCTTTTCATTTGCTTGCATCTACAGTGTCTCCTGCTCTGTTGTTTGTTTATTTTCCTCCTTACTGGGCCTTTTGTCTGGGTATTGACTTAAATGTCTCTCTAAAAGCCACAGAGGGCCTTTTAACACATCTCGAGTTTTTCCCCTAGACTTTTCTCAATTATTCCTCTAAAATGTTTCTTCTTCAAATAGTTATCAAGTTAATACAATTATTTAGTAGTGCAAGAGCACATCTTAAAGCTAACATTTTCTGAGACTGCATACCCAGTCCCTGTAATAATATGCATTGCCCCTCATTTGTTCTTAAAATAATTCTTTGTGATTGATGTCACTACTATCCAAGGCTAGCCTGTCAAGGGCTGGGGTTCAAATCTTATGTAACTTATTTAGTCATAGAATTAATTATTTTAGAGCCAAGATTGAAACCTGGAATATCCAACTTGACAATCCAAAGGAAAATAGCTTGTTATAAAGTGTTATGAAGAGAGGAACAAAGACAAAATTCAGTGGGAAATGAAGAAAAGGAGCTGAGGGAGGAGTGCCAATCACATCAACAGGAGATAGGGTAAAGCCTTCACTGTTTTTCTGGTCATTTCCCACAATGACTTAGAGCTGACATTGCATCTAACCATAGAGCTACTTCTCTAAGTCGAGTATAAGTCTACTGTAAGGCCAGATATAGAATTACAAGGCTGCAGCAACAACAAGACTGAGCCTTCTGAGTGAAATGTACCACTTCAGGTGTATAGTCCTTGTGATATTAACTATCCAGAGGCCATGGGTCATCTCTGAGTAAAAATCTAAACTGTACAGATAAGGGGATGATAGATTGTGCAACCTAGCAGAGGTTGTCACAGGTTGGCCCCAGTGAATCCTCAAAGTGTGAGAATATTTCATTTGACAAGTGGAGGAACGGAACTCACAAAAACTATGTGACTTGATAATATTTGCCCAACTAGTAAATTGTAGGATAAGGATTTAATCCCAGGCTGGATTTTCAAATGCTAAAGCCTGCAGCAGGAAGTAGATCTAGTATGTGCTTGATGCACTTCCGGGTTCAATCCAGCATAATTCTGAGGAACTTCAATAGGTTGGTTGGCTTGCACTTGGTTACTTTCTTAGGCTCGAAGAGCTACATGTTTGAACTTTCTCTGAGAGTAGGTTGCAGCTAAAATGAGCATTATAATCCCTTTGAACAGGATGATTCCTCAAAAGGCATCTTAACTGCAACAATGACATATTCAAACTTGACTGTCAATCTCTGTTCCATGGACCTGTAATATTACTGAGTGGACACACCATTTCCTAAGTAAATAAACAACTATTTTTTTCAGCTTTTCATAGGATGCCCTTTGTAAGATGTCTAAGCACAGAGTACTGGCCTTTTATTTTTTGAGATTGTTTAATGATGTAAAAAATGAAATGATATGTGGTGAGCTACTGGGGATCTCCCAGAAAGGCTACTTCATTTGAAGTGTGGGTATTCTTGTATCTTGTGCTGAGGGCAAAATGGTGAAGAGAACCATCCAGGCGATCCAGGCGTTTTGTGGCTTCATCCTTGACTATCTCATATGCAGCCAGCCAAAGGAGGTCTGATGAGCAGCTCTCAGGAGCCCATTGTGTTCCAAAGCTAGAAGGACTCATACGTCAGTCATGAACCTGTTATGTAAGCAGAGTACTTAGATACTGTCCACTCAGTGTCTTCAGCTATCATACAAAACAATGGGACTTCACAAATTAGATTGGCAGAGAGCCAACACTCAATTAGCAGAATGTATTATTAAAATTATTTTGCATTTTCTTTTTTTGAAAACTTC
This sequence comes from Grammomys surdaster, assembly GCF_004785775.1. Lineage (NCBI taxonomy): Eukaryota > Metazoa > Chordata > Mammalia > Rodentia > Muridae > Grammomys > Grammomys surdaster. The sequence continues at coordinate 3,140,723 of NW_021604730.1, forward strand.
CCAGCACTATGTGGAGTTAAGGCAGAATCCCTGTTTCGTTTACTCCTGTTCTCTCACAGTGATTCACAGAAATTAGCTTTCATCAGAATCATCAGATAACAGATTAAAAATTTTGGCTTGCACCTTGGGGCTGCCTGAAGAACTCGAAAGTGTGATGGCTCCTTCCCACGTATACCCAGGTGACATTCTTACTGCTGGTCTGGGACTGTATTTCAAAGACCACTTATACAAGAAAACAATTCAACTGACTTCAGAGTCAAAGGTCAATGGTGGCATTATTCTAACCTCACTGCAGATCCAATCCACATTGGAACATGAGGGTGTGTTTTAACAAGTCACACTGATTTCTTTAGTGGTTGGCTCCGTTCTGCAGGTAAAGTGGTCAGGCAGCAGCAGATCTGATATTTTGTGGGTGTCAGTCAGTGAATAAATGCTGCTTTCTCTGGTCCTAAGATGAGATAATGAACTCTCACCCACTTTCCTGCAGAAGTTGTGAGACCTTGTTCCCTTTCTGTTCTCCTGGTTGCTGATATAAAAATGAGAATCCTTGAAGACACCTCCTTCTGTGCCATTAAACCTCCAGGTCCATGATGGAAATGTATCTAAACCATGTTTCTCTTGTCAACTCAGACTTAACTCTCATAGACTGTTTTCTTCTCAGTGGCAGTATAGTCTCTGCATCTAGCATGGAGCCGTGGTTATAAGCCCTTTGAAAGGTACGCAACACAGTGCCTTTAAAAAGGTCAAATCCAGAATAAAGTGGATATCTACAATACTGATTGACATAGGAATGTCTTTGAAGTCTCAGGAAAGTGTAAAGAGAATTCACATAGGAGTATTATGTACAGATACTTAGAATGTACCCACCTTTCCAAGGGAGTAGTGGATCATAAGCCTGTTAGTTTACATCAACAAAGGTCAGTCACTCACATAGAATTAAAAATCTGATAGAGAGGAGGAGGATTGAGAAGGATGAAAGAGATATAAGACAGGGAGGGGGAGGCTAATCAGAATGTAATATATGCATGCATGAAATTGTCAATGCACAAAGCATACACCTTATAGATAATCATTCATAACTTTATAAAAGAATCTTGACTCCACTGGCTCAAGTCATTTGCAACTAACTTTTCTAAGGCAGTCTTAAAATTTATTTAAGACTAGCAGAGCCTGATGGCCATGTCTATAATCCGAGCACTCAGAGGCCAAAGATGGTACACGTTTGAAGTTATACTTGGCTACTTAATAGGTTCCAGATCAGCCAGGGCCACACAATGAGACTGTATCTAAAATAAAATAAGCATGGGGTAGAGACGTAAAACTGCTTATATGACCAGTGTCACCATGTGTTTTGTTCAATAATGTAAGGAGGTTGTTAACTTGATCAAAGATCTCATGACACATTTTGAGTTTATCAGTTGTGTCTAAAGACTACATAAATATGCCTTTGTTGCCTATATTGGGGTACTTTTACCTTTTTCTTTTTGCAAATCTTAACCAAGGCATGAGATAACAAGCTACCATTGGTTTGTGTATGGAAATATCTATTTAATATGTGTTTACCTTTAAACAAGAGTAAGATCAGTTTCATTGTTTCTGACTATCGCTTTCCCTACTATGACCATTCTTATAAAAGCATGCAGTGTAACTGTTTAATGAGAAAGGTTTGCAGGTAGTGAGATTGAGAAATGTCCACCCGCCGTGGAAACTGATCTACAAGTGACTTGTATCTTAGTAGCAGAATGAGAATGTTTGTCTAAGATTCAGACCTAAAAACTCCATGTGCTTAGAGAAATTAAAAGTGACAGCAGACAGAGAATCTGTCTGGCTATCAATGCTGAGAACTGGGGCATGCTGGGGCTTTCACTTCACTGGGCACATGTACAGCTCACTCAACCTTCCTCCATTCCTTCCCAGTCTAACCTTTCAGTGACAGTAAACATGACTTGACAGAGGGCCCAACACAGAAATTGAAGGATCTTTAACCTTTCTGTGGTTTGTGACAGGGTTTGGGACACATCTGGACTCACCCATCAGGGAGGAAAATATCTGTGGAATTATAACATGACAGCAGTATTTACACTGAATCAGCCGTGTGTTTGTGCTTCACTCCTTCCAGTTAAATAGAAATGAACAGAAAAAGAATGATGTCCAAACCAAAGTAATGTATTTGCTTAAACTAAAAGGAATATTTCTTGTCAGATGAAATACAATACAGCCCAGATAGTGTTTAAAGTTTTACGACAAATCAACTAAAATATCTATTTTAAAATGTAATTATGTTTCTGTTCAGTATTGTGCATGTTCATGTGTGAGGATGTGTGTCTGAAAATGTGAGAGCATGTGTGTTATCACAGAGAGAGTGGACAGTGTAAAACCCAGTGGAAATTAGACATTTTTAGATATACCTTATATTTGAACAAGTACATATCCCACTGTCTCTATAGGACCATAGCGGTTCCCAGGATTCCTAGTGCTGTGACCCTTTTTTGTAGTTCTTCATGATGTGATGACACTCAACCATAAAATTATTTTTGTAACTACTTCATTACTGTAATTTTGCTACTGTTATGAATTATAATGTAAATATCTGTTTTCCAACGATCTTAGGTGGCCCCTGTGAAAGGGGTTGCAACCCACAGGTTGAGAACTCTGCTGTAGGTGAAAATGTTCTCATAAGTGAAGAGTTTTGAAGTATTTATTCTTCCAAGAATATGTATCCAGTATTAATGTGACCCCAGGACTCACATAGCTACCAATAATTTCACAATAAATAAAGAGGTACAAAGTATTCTGAGATTACTCATATACTGTAAACAGAATAATTATAATGTAATTTACAGGAAGTTTTGTGTTTTGTGGTAATTTGAATCAATGATATTTATTAAAAAGGAAAGTAAATTATTTTCCTCATATTAGATACTAGATGTACTAAAACACATCGGTTTACACTACCATATGAATTCACATATTGAAATATTAAATCCCACTCTCCCATATAATCAAATAAGACTTACTTATGGCCTCAGACTCTTGTATCTTTGCCTGAGTATGCCAGATAACATTCCCTGTCATCTTAGTGCTCATGGCAATGAGTCTCTCTGTCCCTTGAACACTATGAAGCGACCACATGTGTATATACCTATGACATCAAAAAACTCTGGAAGGGGAATGGCTATCACACACAAGCCATTTAGCATCAGGCCATCAACCAAACATGAAGAAATAACATTTCTGAAGAGATATTCACTCTCACGCTGCATCAGTCACTCTCACACTGCATCAGTCACTCTCACACTGCATCAGTCACTCTCACACTGCATCACTCACTCTCACACTGCATCACTCTCCCTCACACTGCATCACTCACTCTCACACTGCATC
>NW_021604730.1:3144116-3179915 GCF_004785775.1 Grammomys surdaster
CTCACACTGTACCACTCACTCTCACACTGCATCACTCACTCTCACACTGCATCACTCTTCCTCACACTGCATCACTCACTCTCACACTGTGTCACTCCCTCACACCGCATCACTCACTCTCACACTGCATCACTCACTCTCACACCGCATCACTCACTCTCACACCGCATCACTCACTCTCACACTGCATCAGTCACTCTCACACTGCATCACTCACCCTCACACTGTATCACTCACTCTCACACTGCATCACTCACTCTCACACTGCATCACTCATTCTCACACTGCATCACTTTCCCTCACACCGCATCACTCACTCTCACACCACATCACTCACTCTCACACTGCATCACTCACTCTCACACTGCATCACTTTCCCTCACACTGCATCACTCACGCTCACACTGTTAAATTCTGATGCAGTTTTTTAGAATATCGGAATATTCTATTTGTTACATATATCTTTTGTGGATAGTTTTTAAAGATATGTAGGTTCTGAGTGTAAAAATATTTGAGAAAAACAAGATACTGAGAGAGTATGTTTAATAGGTGAGGACTATGCTTTCCTTTGAAAAAAGGAAGGAAATTTAGAATGCAGATGGGAATTATATGATTCAAAATGATACTGAAATAGGTTCTTTTAGGTCCATAATACCACGAGCCACAGGTGGTTTGCCAGGTTTACAGAGAAAGGCATGTGTTTCCTCCTGTTGTTCAGGCCTTAAGTCTAGTTAGTTGCCCTAAGACAGAAGAGTCACTATTACTCCCTTGAGAACTTTTGCCACGGTGGTCATTGTTTTGACTCAAAGGCAACTCAGCTGGGTAGGGCTTTTAATTACTTTTTTCCCTTGGCAGTTTGTATAGTACCTTCTGGTCCAGTTCAGTTCCAGTTAGTTTCCTCCAAGTTCTGTGTCCAAAGTATGTGGTTTCTTCAACAACATAATCTTAACTTTAAGTTCTGGGGGGCAACAAGGGCAGTGGTAATGGCTGTCATGTTCTGTATGTGTCTTAGATTCTTCTGACCAGTGACTCAAAGAAATATGTCTCATGCCTGGCAGTGGGATTATTGTCAAAGTGTCTATGGCTCTTGGAAGTAGCATTGATACTGCAAATGCTAAAATTTAATTATTTATTTATGTTATTCAAATATTTTATTTAAAACATTTATAGATATATGCACAAATATTATATACATATTTTTAAAGTGTACCTAGACTAGTATGTCTCCAGTAGCCTTTGGTTTTGGAGATGTTTCCCCCCTCCCCCATGTGGCTGTAGGCCATTGTTATTAGGTTTTAAATCTAATTCACAATTTCATACTGTTTTCAAATATGAATGGAAAGGGTAAGATTTAGTACCATAGTAATGTTCTCCATAATTGCTATTAGACTTTTTGAGACAGCTAAAATAAACAGACTGAGTAAATAGAACATTTTAGCCAAGCATATTTACACTAGGCACTCTTATTTATTCCCAAGAGTTTTTCAAGAGAGCTCTCAATCCTTTAACACTGCTGTATGTTAAGCCAAGAATCATTTGTCAGTCACATAAAAATGTGAATAAATATGACAATTGGTTGTGGGCCAAACTTCAGGTTCATCATCTGAAATATCTACTGTAATTCCTGGGATTTCTTAGTGGTCTGTCATAAAAGTAAGACAATGGTTCACTCGTAAATGTTTTAACAAATGTCTACATGTCACCTCCTCCCTTTGAAATCTATGAATAAATATAGAGTCATGAAGCTCTTAGTGACATGGTTGTTTGGATGATTCCACAAAGGGGCACTGAAGGTTGGCGTAGGAATCAGACCTTAGTGTTGCTTGTTGGGTTGAGGGAAGGCTGAGCTGTGTTTGAAAACGCCAACATTCTGTGATCAAAAGATTCTGGACAAAGAAGATATCAAAACAATGCTGGTATAAACAATGAGAAGAAACAACATGCTATTAGAAACATTTTCTTTCTGTTTGCAAAATGATAATTTTGTGGTTTAACAGACATTTTGGGACTTCTTCCTTTTTGTTGAGATGGAGCAGACAATATTGCTATTGCCTTATTACTTGAAGAAATCATCAATGTTATCTTAGACAGTTGTCATTTCTTGAGGTTGATTCATTTTTAAATTATCTGACTTACTTTAGACCTAAATGTTTGGATTGAAAATTTAATTTTCTGTCAAAGTTCCCTCCAAAGTGTATATCTAGAGGCTGATGCCTGACAAAGAACTTGAAATGGCATCCTGGCTATCAGTTTACAATTTAGATCTATACTTTCTTGGTTAAGGCTGAAAACACTGGAGTGGTTGCAGACACTTTGGCTTCAGGTCTAATGGTGAATGCTATGTATGGGCATTAATTAATTCATTATTGGACTCTTGGGCTGAACCCTTCAGAATTTTCAAGGCTAAACACAAGGCCGATTTACTTAGAAATAGCTGAGATAAAGGCCCTAACACAGGTTGCCACAATGTATGTAAAGACCCTGTAAAAGACTGGTTAGATTACATGTCAGTTTCATTTATTTTATGACTGGTAAGGTATTTCTTATAATCCTTTTATTAACATTTCCAAGCAAAATTTTATATCTGAAAGCTCTATCCAACAATACACTAATTGACTAGGTCTCAGGGTGTTTACCTAAACAAGTTTGATTTGTTTAAATAAAACATTTTTTTTTAATTTTACATCCTGAAACCTACCACCGAACTGTGAATGTGATTAGAGTCTGGAGTCAAATGATTTGAAATCTCTTTCATAAACCAATTTTGAAAACTGAATGAACATTTCAGCAAAAAGATGAGATGAATGAAAGAGTAGTTGCTGGAGGTTGGGTTCAATTCCTGGTATGAAAAGACTGAGATGAGGAAACCAAGGGGAACAAAACAAGGAGGGTGTGAGAATACTTGCCTCTTCATCTCATTCCTCAGAGACTCCCTTAAGGAAGCCACTAGTCCTCAGAAAGTGTTTGAAAGTCTCCTCTAGCCATCTAATGAATGCAGATGGTGGAATAGTCAGATTTTCATTCCTGTTTGATACTCCTCTGTGCCACTGTTCTTATTTAACAATTTCAAAGTGTATCTACAGTTATTTGGATACATTTATCTCAGTGAGGTGGAATTACCAGCTCAGTGAGATTTACCAAGACCACAAATAATCTACTGAACACAAGCGCATGACTGAGAAAAATTCTTACAGGCTTTTTATCAGTGACATAAGTACTGTTTATCTAGTGGGAGTTCTTAACATGGAGTTGGATCTCAGCTGAATCTGACATGAGGCTTAAGCTGCACATTGCATTAAAAAAATGTTTAGATCAACTTTAATAGGTTAAAAAAAAAACCTATGTTCAAGCATCAGATGTTTCTAAGTCAAATTGATATAAAGTTTAGAACTGCAACTTTGATGAAACAGTTTATTAGTTATAAGTGAATTTGTGACTTCTTTGTTGTTTCCTGCATATAAAATCAAACCATCTGCACACATTGACACTTTGATGTCTTTTCCAATTATCATACACTCATCTTTGCCTCATGATAGCTCTGAGGTTTGCTTCCAGACTCAAGAGGAAGAAATAAAAGCCATCCATCCTATTCCTAGATAGACAGTTTTCAGCTTTCTCACTGTACACAATGCTCTGTATTGAGTATTGTAAGTGAACTTCCTTAGGTACATTCTGTAAATGACTAATTGTAGCTATTTTAAAGGGTTGCTTAATTTTCTCAAATGTGTCCTTATGTCATATATTGAGATGTCTATAGGATTTTAATCCTCATTCTGTTAGTGTGGGTTCTGTGTCTGTTGATTTGTGTGTTGCACCATCCTTGCATTGCTGAGATAAACACAACTTTTTGCCACAATAAGCCATCATTTTTAGTATGCTTCTTGACTTATTTTACTAGTATTTGTGAGTGATTCTTTTTCAAGGATATATGCACAGATGGGATTCGCTTCCTTCTTCCTTTCTTGTCATGTTGTCAGTTTTAAATGTTGAAATTTTAAAATGAAAAAAAAAACCTAATTCCATATATAAATAGCAAATTTCCTAAAATGGAATTATAAATATCTGGATTATAGTTGCTTTGAACAGGGAAATATTTCACAATCAATTTAGCAGAAGGATGCAATTCCTGATTAGTGAGGAATAAGACAAAGGAGGACATGTGTCAGGAAAATAACTGTCTGCATTACTTGGAGGACTCAGCAATGTTAAAATGCTATACTACCACAGCAATCCACAGCTTCATTGTAATCTCATCAAAATGCCAATGAAAGAATAACCTTAATTTTATATCAATACACAAAAATTTATACTAATGTATCCAAGTATAATCTTAAATTTTACATCAATACACAGAGATCCAAACCAATTTAAGATTATTGACTTAATAATCTTAATCTTAATGCTCTTTAGATTAAGTGTAGGTTCAGTAATCTACCCTTACTTCCTATTATTTCTATATTATATCTATATCCCTCTTTTTTCATTTCAAGATCTCTTCCCCTACATAAGAATGAAAGCATAGAGAAAAGAAAAAGAAAAATTCCTGAGTCTTACTTCCTATACTTTGTTTCCTCCTTTGTCAAAACCATTTAACAACCTGCATACACCCCCACTAAATGACAATATCTATAACCCATTGAATGACCAAAAAACCATCTGTTCCTCCTTTGGGGAACAGGTTGCTCCTCTCTTTTATTTGATTCTTGTTGATGTTTTCCTTTTGGGGAGCCTTATAAAAATTTGGATAGGGGCTAGTCTTAAGAAAGTTAGTTGTGACATTTGTTGTCCAGTCTCTCTCTGCATCCTGAGAAAGTTCAGAGCTTAAATGAAGTCTTTGCTAAACAGTTTGTCATGCTGGGCAACCTAGCTAGTCATTTAGAAATTATCCTAGGTACAGATTTTTAAGGAAACAGCATTGTTGTTGACTGAGACAGGATAAAGCAGGATGCTGGAATATGTCTCAGCATTTCAGTGTCCTTCTCAGCATCCTTGAGTCTGAATCTTGTCAGGACTGCATGGACATCATTGGTGTCTATAAACACATAAACTTTCACAAGTAATATACATTTCTACAATAACATATTGATAGAATGTGCAGTGTGAATAGAACAGTTAAATATGATTTTCTGCTCTCTGTTTGAACAGGTAAGGCTTCTGTCTTTCTTTATATCTGTATAAATATATTTCTTTATACTTTGGATTGTATAATTTCTACTTAATACCATTTAAAAGGATGGCATGATAAGTCCTGGGGATTCTGTAGCCAACAAGATTGATTGGTTATGTTTACCTGAAGTTTTAGTTGAGACAGTTTCATATCTCAGTTGGTTTCAGAGATGTTCCCATATAGAAAGATCATCAAATAGCTATCAGTTTTGTTGGTCTTGATTTATGTATCTAGTGAGGATCTTCAGCAGGTCTATACATTTTAATTCTGATTTTTATCAATTTGGAAGGAATCCAATTTTCTATTACTGTGGAAACAAATACAAAACCTCTTTCCCCGCATAATACATTTCCTTCCCTTCATTTTTAATTTAGGACATCCTTCATATAAACAGGCTGATTCAGTTCAGCAGTTTTTACCATAATACAATGTCTCTCAACAGCTGTTATTTTTTTAGTTTTTTTGTTTGTTTGTTTGTTTGTTTGTTAGCATTTAGAAATTTAAAGTCAATGGAGCATTATGTAATCTATCTCTGGGAATCTCAGCTATCCGTTTCTATTTGTTAAGCATATCTTTTAAAGCATGATTAGATCTCTCTGTAACTGCTCTCCTGTAGGATTGTGTGGTATGCCTGTAATATGCTTTATATTATAACATGCACAATTGCTTCATTTTATTAGAGACATAGGCTGGAGAATTGTCAATCTTAATTTATATATGTAGCCCATAATTGCCATAACTTCTAATAAATATGTAATTCTAGGATCAGCTTTTTCAGAACTTAAAGCAGCTGCACATTGAAATCCTGAATATATACCTATGGAATAGTGTACAAATTTTAATTTTCCAAACTCTGCAAAATGAAACACATTCATTTGCCAAATTTCATTTCTTTGAATACGTTTAGAGTTACTTCCTGCAGGAAATAATTAAAGTCTCTTTTATTATATGAGGGAAAACCGAATTAGTTCCTTCTATAAACTAAAGCCATTTGTTATTGGGTATTTGTTATTAATTTCTGCCAAAAATTTTTGCAATATTTTTGCCAGTGTTTATATTTTGTCCATAATAATGCAATCTCAGTATTAGTAAAAGGTACCACAATCTCAGATGGATCTCCTCCAGCTAATTGACAAAGTCTAATTTTTCCTTTCAGAATCAATTCAGAAATCTCTTCTAATTTGGTTTTCATTTTTCGCTGTGTTTGTGTGCTATAAATATCCATTCTAAGATACAAACCTCCTCATAAGAATTCCTGTGGGAGAATGATTAGAAGGCAAGATAACTAAAATGCAAGTCATCTTTGGATCAAGACAATCTATATGTGCTTTTTAAACTGTTTTGTTTTTCCTACCAGAGCCAATTCCTGTTTAGCCTTGGAAGTTTTTCTTGGACTATTTAAGTCTTTATCAAGTTGTAAAGTTTGAAATAAATTACTTAGCTCTTGAGTAGTCAATCTAATTATGGGCCTTTGCCACTGACAATCTCCCAAATATTTTTGAAAATTTTCAGAGTTCTTAATTGGTTTTTCCTGATTTGTACTTTTTGTGGTCGACTTTTTAAAAGACTTACGTCTTTTTTTGTGTGTTTCTAGGTGTGATTTGTAATCTCCAACAAAGCAAAATTCTCTTTGCTTCATTAAATATTTTTCCTAAGTTACTTTCATTTGAATTAGCCAAATATATAAAGAAACAGCTTTTTTATTTTACTTTCTCTCTTTTAACTTTCTTATTCATTTTTAGAAACTTTATATGCATATATTATGTATTTTTATCATATCCAGTCCCACCCTGTTCCTGTCTTCTAATTCCTCACAGTTCTCACAAACTTCATCCTTAAAAATTCATGTCTCTTTTATTTGGTTTTACACTCCTCAGTCGACTTGGTGCTGCCATGAATGGGTGTAGGAACATCCACTATAGACTAGGCAGAAGAAAAAAAACTATTCTAGAATTTTTTTATAATGAAGATATGATAAATATTCGTAAGGATGGGTACATGAACATGCTCAAAACAATATACAATGTATTCAGCCCATAAAAATATATCACCTTTTAATAGGAACAATTTCTATTTTTCATAACTATTAAATGAACAGTTTGTTTTCCAAATATATTTACTTTGTTCTTGTGATTTCATGTAGTGTGTGTGTCTATCTGTGTGTAAGTGTGCAGGAGTATGTGTGATGAATGTGGAGGTCATAGGAAAACATGGTGGAGTTGGCTCTCTCCTTTTAACTTTACCTGAGTTATTGGGCTAGGGTTGCCAGATTTGCAACTAGTAGCAGCTTCAGTGAGGAAGTTCTTTCCCATGGCACTGTGGGTAGTATCTCAGTGCTCAAAGTGTTGTGCAGGAAGGCCTCACTTAGACTGGGAGTCCTCACTTAGACTAGGAAGCAAGAAGCTGACTTGAGCTGGATAATTTCAAGATGCAGGGGTGACAGTGACTGAATATTTCAGAAATATAAACCTAAGTAATCCAAAATTTTCTTCAACAGACAGATAAATACTGTTGTGAATCTAGGCAATGGGAATATGCTGTTAAATTCAAATGATTGATTAAGCCCTGAAATGACAGAGAAGGAACAGGAATTCATATTACAAGATGATAGAATCTAGTCTGAAAGAGCAATACATTGCTTGATTCTAATGATAAGACATTCTGAAAAAGACAAAACTACGTAAACATTAAAATAAATCTCTAGCTTTCTTTGATTAGTGAGGAAAAAGAGAAGGCAAACAGGGAGGACTCAGGTTTCAGTGGTGAGTGTGTTCTACAGCAGTGAACTAACCCATTGCATCTTTCAGATCTCACAATGCAAGATAAAACAAGAGATTCCAAGAGGGCTGTGGATGTGGGTGACTGTGTTCATATTAGCAATAGCAGACACTTACTGTATTATGGGTACTGATGACAGGGACATCTAGTCCTATGTTCAAAAGGGTCAAGGAGGAAGTGTAAGCGTGGGCCTTCTGCTTATCCTTCTGTGAACATAGAAAACGAAGGAATGATTCCAAATAATTAAGGATTTTAAATAAACGTCATGTGTGTATAAAGAGAAGGGGGGGTACTAGAAGGAAGCCAGCATATTGGAAAGATCGAAAGGAAACTAATTCTGGAAAAACAGGTACTGGGAAAGGATGTTTATAGATGGGAGGTCCAGATGCGACCTTGTCTGGAGTCACAAAGCCTGGATTTTACCTTCCTCAGTGGCCAACAAGGTATATAAATAACATTTTAAATGTGCATATGTATATGTGTGTGCAAGTGGGTGTGCTATGCGCACGTGAGTATAGATGACATTGGAGACCAGAGCCATAGGAAGACATGGAGCTGGTGGTTTTGAGCTGCCTGCAAAGGTTGCTCTGAAGAGTGGCAAGTACCCTTAACCAGTGAGCCATCTCTATCTCAAACCCCTTTCAGAATATGATATGAAACTGTATTACAGGTGAAGATACATTTTCCTTTCATGATCATATTGATTAACATAAACCATTTTTGCGATATCCTACATGAAGTCATATAAGACCAAACTTTCTTATAATTCCCTCATTTATTCTTATGTAACAGTTACTGCGCAGCATCTTAGTAAAATATTGTTTGAAAAAAACAAAAAGATTCTGCAGGCTACTATTAAGCGTGTCTTCTGATGTCCTAGTAAAAAAAAGATACACAACAAAGAGTCAGTGAATCAATGTATGAAATATATTTCATAACAAGGCAATGATAAATAAGCATGACCAGGCATTGAGAAAATGCTTCTTTGATTGTCAGAGTGGGCAGCTCTGGCAGCCCACCCTTGGACAGAAGCAGTGAGGTTTGAGAGAGGAAGAGAACAAACCCTTTGAAGACAGATTAAAATAGACAGCATCACAAGCAGAGAAGAAGTAAGGGCCAGAGTGGCTGGTGCAGCCAGAGGGAGAAAGTTCTGAGATCTGGTGAGAAGATAAGGAAACAGAGGCGCTTGTAAGAGCATGATAAAGAGTTTGAATTTCTTCTTTATCGTAAGAGATTAAGGCAGGTCAGAGAAGTGCTTAAGCAGGTCGTTGACACTGATGATTCTTCCTGCAGCTTGCAAAATTGGTGATAGGTGGATGAGTTAAATAGAAGGGTAGAGACAACTGCAGTGACTGCTGTGTGGTTTGCCAGTCAACGGACAAGACGCTGAGAGAGATCACGAGGCTGGCTCACCAGAGTGTAGGGAGCTGGAATCGGGAAATGTAGAATGATCATTGTGTATTAGACTAAACTGTATGGGTAGACCAGCAATTTCAGAAGGGGACACGGGGAAAGAGTGTGAGGTAGAGACGAGAAATTGAGTAATGCTTTAGAATGCTCTGCTCACAAGCCCAGGCCACACCCTCAAGTGTCTGTCAAATAGTCTGAGTCACAGGGCAGACAGGGTATGCTGGGCACCATTTGTTAACGTTAAACTCCCGAAGACGGCCACTTATTCCGTACACTCATGTACATGCTTATTAAAATGCAACTTTTATTATGGGAGATTCCAGAAACTAGGATTCATAATACACAATGAGTTTAGATAGTAAGGTGAAAATCAATTCAGGTAATGTTTTATGCAAATGCAGGTTTTTCCCTGGGACAAACTCAGGAGAGCATCTGTGACCGATGGCATGATCCACAGAGATGGATACACCGGTGTTCCTCTGGCAGAAAGCTGTTACTAAAAAAGTGACGACATTTTAAAAATATGTTCCCGTGTGTGAGCAAAAATCTGTGCCTCTCATGTCAGTCACCTGTTATTATATCTGATAGCATCATCAAATATCTTTCCCTTTATAGTATTAGAGTTTTAATTGGAGTCTTCTGTTATATTTAGAACATTTAGAAAGCAGCATCGAAGTCTGAGCTCCTTGAATCTCTTTGTACCATCTCCCCATGGATCCTGATGTGTGTGTAGCCTGCAGTGATATCATACAGGTAACTCGCATAGCTTAAATATGGTGTCTATAACATCTTAAATATTTCTTGTCTGTGTAAACTTTTATTGGGAAAGTTGTGCTTACATTAATTTCAATCTTGATGATGTATAGATTTCTCTGTGAAATCCAGAGAGCAAGTGTAATTTTCATTTAAGGACAGTCTACAAATATTACATTTTTTGTTAAGATGCCTGTGTTGAGTGTGTAACCAGTCTGAACTATCATAGTAAACTATCTTGAGTTAGTGTATAACTTGTGAAATTTCATTTTAAAATCGGCCTACCAAAAAGAAAGAAAGAAAGAAAGAAAGAAAGAAAGAAAGAAAGAAAGAAAGAAAGAAGGAAAGAAAGAGAGAAAGAAAAAGAAAAAAAAGCAGTGGAGGCAAGAGAACTGCCATGATCCTTCCCACATCTAGGAAAAATGTTCCTGTGGCCATGTCGCTGGTCTCAGGACAGTGATGAGGAGGAGGGTGGTCACGTGACGCTTGTGCTGACAATGACGGTGAGCGCTATGGTTCCTGTGAGTTAGATAGCATTCGCTGGGATCTTTTTTCTCTTTTATTTTCATTCTAGGTGACATACCTTAATCTGTATCCTTGTAAACTCTCCAAGGGCTACTACAAGTTTGCTGTGTGCTTTATTTAAGCAAAGTTCTTTGGACAGAAATATTTGTTCCCATGTTAGGTTTAGGTTTGTGTGCTGGCTTCATTGGTCCCATAATCAGGGTTTCTTCAAAGAAGTAATTTCAGGCTAGAACAAAAAAGTAGGCTTCAGGCATGAAAATGACTTCAGGCTAAGACAGAGAAGTAGGCTCAGATAAACAGTGATCGTGGGAGTGATCTCAAGCCTTTGTTTATTGACTTGCTTGTTCTTTGACTATTTGTGTTTACTGTCGAGCTTGTTCCTTGACTATGTGCATCTACTGTATTGCTAGTTCCTCAACCTAGAACTGACCTTAATATTCACATGTAATTAAAATGGTATAAAAGCAAGAAATAAAAAAATAAAAATCATGGTTTCTTGTTTTTTTCAGTCACCTGCACTAACTTTTCCTTGCAATGGTCAGTGTAGCACAGTTGTTGGGAATATATTTTTTAGATTGCAGTAATCTTGGCTGAGTCAGTTTTTCTTTCTGCACCATGTTTCTTCTTCTGTAATATCAACATAAGGAAATACAATCCCATTGTTATTAAACTACTCAAATGCCACGTTTGGCCCCCCAGAACGTGAAGGTAAGATTTTCCTGTTGAAGAGACCATACACTTTGGGCACAGAACTTGGAGAAATCCAGCTGGAACTGACCTGGACAAGAAGGTGGTATGCAAGCAGCCAAGGGAGATAAGCAGTTAAAAGCCCTACCCAGCTGTGATGCTGTCTTAGTTGGGGATTTACTGCTGTGAACACACATCATGATCAAGGCAAATCTTATAAGCATAACATTTAGTTGTTACTGGCTTATAGGTTCAGAGGTTCAGTCCATTATCAAGTTGCGGGGGTGGGGGGGGAGAAGGGACATGGCAGCTTCGAGGCAGGCATGGTGCAGGAGGAGCTAAAAGTTCTACATGTTCATCTAAAGGTTGCTAGCAAAATACTGACTTCTAGGCAGCTAGAGTGAGGGTCTTAAGCCCAGGCCCATAGTGACACACTTATTCCAATAAGGCCATACCTCATAATAGTGCCACTTTCTGGGCCAAGCATATACAAACCTTCACAAATGCCTTTGAATCACAACAACGACCAATATGCCAAATGTTCTTAAGGGCACAATAGTGATATTTTTATCTTAAGGCAACCAACAGCTGCCTAACTAAAGGTCTGAGCAGTTAGAGGAAACACATGCCTTGCACTATAAACCTCACCAACTGCCTGTGGATGGTGGTATTATGGACCTAAAAGAACCTACTGCTGTCTCATTTTGAACCAGTATAATTCCCAGCTATATTTTAAATTTCTATCATTATTTTCAGAGGAAAGCATAGTCCTCACCTATTATTAAAGAAGCTTCTTTTTGAGTCAGAGACCATCAGAGAAATTGACAGCTTATCAAAACCCACAGAGCAACTGATCATAGGTGCCCATGCCCAAACAAATTTTCTATCTAAGGTAGGGGGTGGAAATATTGTAAGAACCTGAAGAATATGATAGTTGATATAAAACAGTATCTTCTATGTTTGTTTTCTGTACCTCTCTTCTCCAAGACCATATGCCAAACAAAAACAATTGACACATAGCACTCATGGGAAGACATGCTAATATACTAGCTTGCAGCTCAAAACTAATGTGGCACTATTTTACTATTGGGGCAGAGAAAGAATAGCAAACATGAGAAAATCAAGTCAATTGTTCTAAGTCAAGTCTTTCTAATCAGAAAGTCTAAGTTTTATATATGGCGCTCAAAAGAGGGTACTGTCTTCACATAGGCTGACAAACAAATACGCTCACAGGAGCCATAATTGGAGGCTTGTGAGGAAACCTTTACTTACAGATCATTTGATCATAGTAACCATATTATTTTCATATTTACTCTCACCTTACATGAATAATGTTACTCGGTAGATGTTGAGCCATTCCTTGCCCTAATACATTTCTTGTCTCATGTTCTTTGTCTTTTAAGTGAGGTCCATATTGGACTCAGCAGAAAACATCCATTGTGCTAAATTCTGCTTTGTATCTAGAAAGCTATTTGCAATATTGTATGCCACTCCGGCCCAAAAATAGAACCGAAGGGATGAAATCTAAAGGATTTGTGTGCATCGCAGTTTGTCACTGTTAAATGGGAGCTCATTTCCACCATTCATATTTTTGTACCATGTCTATATTATAAATAAGCAGAAAGATGCTTTTTCTAACAAAAAAAATGTTTCATGTCATATTCTTCGAGCCCCATTTGGGAATGTCATTGAATAAAATAATAGTAGGCTTCCAAGCTAGGAGTAATTATGTTGCATTGCTCTTTTTTGGCAGGCAGCTATTTTTCCTTGTAAATGAGGCACTTTAACATGAGCTCACGTTCTCACTGAGAAGTAGAGGAGGGTTTGATGCAGATATCTTTCAGGCAAGGTACAGGAACATATTCTTTCCACTCTCATATTAATGTAACAAAGTGATCAATTGGCTAATTAATCCATCCCTTGCTTTGAAGATGATCGCTGTAACAGATAGAAATTGGCATTAAAAGAAGAAAGGCTCAAGGTGAAGCCTGTTTTTTTTATATCTGAACATTCACTTTTATATAGAGAATACTGTAGTATTTTTCTTATTAGCATTTACTATACATTAAATTTGAGAATATCCATTTTGTTGCTTGTCATTTTTTAGAGTCATAAACTAGCACATTCCTTTCAGCCACTACCATAGGATATGCACTAGCATTATTTTGTACTTTTGATAGCAGAGGCATTTGATGGCACCATGTATTTTTATAGAACTTAATTTAGATACTGTGAAAGTCAAGAAAAAAAATCAGTGGTGTAAACTGGTATTGTTTTAGTGTTTAAGTCCCATCTAGAAGCATCTAATACCTATAGATGAGGGAACTGAGTATTTTAAATACATATTTCAAATATGTAAATCTTATGAAAGCTGTGTAGGAGGAAATTCATAGATTCTGTTCTAGGAAGAAGACTTGTTGCAGCTAACCCTTATTGCCAGTTCATGAAGCCTTCAGCATGTCAAGCATGGAGTCTCATTTGCATCTTGTTAAGCAATGAGGTAGTGACATCATGCTTCCTGAAGATGAAGAGACCAAGGAAGTTTGTCATTTCCTAAGAGTCACATAGAAAAGGAGTTGGAGCCAGGGCACAAAGAAAAGTGTCTTTGTTGCTGTAAAAATTGTACATTTTAAGTCCCATGGGATATGCGTTTCTCTGCAGTCTAATTAGGGCAAATAACACTCTAAATGAATGCTGACATTTAGAAGAAGAGGAGGAAGAGGAGGAAGAAGAGGAAGAGGAGGAAGAAGAGGAAGAGAAGGAAGAAGAGGAAGAGGAGGAAGAAGAGGAAGAGGAGGAAGAAGAGGAGGAAGAGGAAGAAGAGGAAGAGAACATCTGAAGTTTGTCTTTTCAAAGAAGGTGCCGGGTTACTGTTCCTTGATGAGACTTTAGCCAAATGAAGAATAGCAGAGTAGGCATTTCTAACAACAATGTATTCAAAGAACAGTTATGAATATTGTTGAAAAACTAACACATCAGAGGGAGCGGTTTCCAATGTCAGACATGACTCATTCAGGAAATGTTGAACATAACTCCACACACACAGTATTTAGCTTCATCAATGGAGACTGAAGTTTCAGGTAAGATGTTCCCTGTCACAAGAGCATTTCTAGTTCGTCTATGAGGGGAAGACAAATGCTCATTCAAAGTTATCTCTATGGTGCCTCCTCCTGATTTCTGGTTCATCTTTGATTACCAGTTTCAAAGGGTTTTTTTGTTTGTTTGTTTTTTGTTTTTTGTTTTTTGTTTTTTGTTTTGTTTTGTTTTGTCTTCTCTCTCTGAATTGTGGTAAAATTCTGGTGCATATTTTATGGAAGTTTTCTGAGCAAAACCTTCCATCCTTTATGAACCACATCAAGTTCAAGGGTGATGAAAAGCCAGCAAGCAGCCTGACCCCTATGGGGCTTCGCATCTGAGGCATTATGTTGTGGGTAACTTCTTAGGTCATAGACAACTGGTAGAAACTCAGGTAAGCACATTGCATAGTGTAGACAGGCTAAGTGAGAACCTTCAAAAAAAGTCTATTACTTTATAGGTTTCTAGAGCTCTTTCAGTGGTCACTGTTTATATATATATCTTCAAAGATTCCACTGTAAGGGCTGGAGTGCCTCCCTCTGGCCAAGGAGGCTATTTAGGACCCCACAAAACAGTCCAACAGCACTCCAGAGCCACTTGGCAAATCCCTGGCCCTGAAGATGCCATGAGCTGTGGTTGCTGAATATAAAATAATCAAGCTAGGACAGGCTCAATGGCTCCTCCCTGGTGCCAAGTCCTCATGGGGCCCAAAGTTGACATGCAAGTTCCTATGAAAATCTATCAATTATTAAGTAGTGGCCCCAAGTGTGAAGTACTAACATGTCGGGTAGAATGAGCCCACTGGTGAGATCATGGAAAGTCTGTTATAGGAACAACCAACTGCTATCTAATGAAATTTGAGGATCCACTCACAGGAAAGAATTACACTTAGTTTTGTACTGTAAGCTACAGCAGTGATAGGAGTCCATGATAGGAGAAGTCAAAGGGAAAATGGGGAAATTGTAGTTTTGCTAAACAGACATGATGTGACTGAAAAATTCCCCTTTAAACAACTAGGTTTATGCTATAGAACAGTGTTCTGAGCTTTGGTCAGGGACAGTTTTATTTATGATTCATTCATTCATTCATTCATTCATTCATTCATTCATTGATAGCAGTCAACATTGACTGCAGAAATTTACAATTGTTGAAAACCCAGAAAATTAATATTGCTGACTCATCAGACCTAAATGAGACGTCTATATTTCTACATTCAAGGTGCAGTGAACACCATGGAATCAGGACCAGAAAGAACATAGGAGCCAGAGCAAGGGGAAGAGTGTTGTGGAAGATGACAGTAGCAACAACATGGTCTCTGAAGTCTGAACTTACAGTAGGCATGATTGCCTACATAAAACCTGATCATCAACATCCTCTCATGGAAGAGGAATGGGTTCATTTACTCCCACATTCTGTGAGGATTTTACACACATATACTGATGTGGTGGAAGAGATAATTTCTTCTGTGGTGTAGTCACTGGCAAGGCATGCATATTCTTGTAAACAACCCAATGCAACAGGAAGGTTCATGTACACAAAATAAATGAAGTAGAAAAGAGATGTCTGGAAAAAGGAAGAGAATTAATGAAGTGGGATTGTAGATAAGAGAAGGGAATGGTGGTGAATATAATCAAAACATGTCTTACACATGTATGAAAAAGTCATAATGAAATCCAATATTAAGTATAAATATCTGCTGAGAAAAACATTTTAAAAGATTCATATTGAAAGCTGTTTTCTGAAATTGTTTTTTCATATCTTGAGAAGAGGAAATTAAAGACATACAAGAATCTCCATCAGCAGAATTAATCACATGAGTCTGTGTAGGCGCATATCCTCAGCTATGTTCAGGTGTATGATACCAACACAAACTCCAGCCAATACCTGATTGCTTTCTTGTTGATTCCAGGAGCTGAAATCTCAATTGGGATTCATTTTTCTATTTAAATGCAGATGTGACTTGCCACCTGAAGGGGAAAGAATTATTTTTTGAATGAATACTGAAATACAGGGCATCATTTACATGAATATTCCTTCCCTACAAGGGAGGCATTTCCTTATTCTATCTTGAATGTTCCTTGTAATAATTTTATTACTTTTTTCTATTTGTTTCATTATTGTACATTACAATTTTATGGAGATAAATAAAAATCAAGCTTTCAGTGAGTGACAGAAAGATGTGAGAGAGTCTTAAATTAGAAGTGATAAAACAGCACCAAATAAAAATTGAAAAGGGGTGTAGTGATCCATTATCAGAAAAATATGCAGAGCCATATTATATCTTTCCTTTCTGTTGTCATTTTTACCCTTTAAAGAACTGAATCCAACAAAGGGTACTTTAAAATGTAGAGATTTGTGCTATATACATTCATATCATATATACCCAAGGAACTGCTATACTCTTTTTTTCATGGGTATTTATAATGTAGCAAATAGGAATACACATAAACCACCATGAAAGAGTATTATAGACTGCTGTTTGATGACTCTCTTTCCGTTGAGTATTAACCAATGATAGCTCTACTTCACAAGAAACACATGCCATTTTTAATGCATTCAAATTCTGAGATAATCTATCCTATTATGTATATATGTGTTGAATTAAATATAAGTATATAACAACTGTGATGTATGGATAATACAAGTGAACAAAATTTAAAGTTAGAAAATTCCATTCATGTCTAATCTTTAATACAAAATAACACACATTTAAAATGTATCTCCTCCTCCAGAAGAACTCCATCTGAAATGGATCCCTTACCATTTATGATAAATAACACATTTTATAATTTCTAAGACTTAAACATTTAAACATTTGCACTTATTTGTTAAACATACAAAGTCAATATAAACACACAAGTATTGTATGTTTGCTATGCCACAGGTTGGAGATTCCTGTTTAAATAACCAGTCTCTGAATCTCGTGACCTTACAATTGAATAAAGAAGCCAACATCAAATATTCCAAATATTCAAAGTGATTTATAAACCTTAACACAGAACATGTAAATCTGAAGCTGTCTATCCTCTGTTTCTTTGATGAGTTTTTCTGTTTGTTTGGTTTTGGGGGTTTTTTTGTTTGTTTGTTTTTTATGATTTTTCTGATAGCTCCTTCCAAACCTCCGTAGAGACCAAATTCTTTTGTTAATATCCACACCATCTAAAACATGCACAGCAGTGTACCACCCTGTCCCAAGTGACACTTCCCTCATCCATCATCTCTGTCAGGGATTATCACACACTGGCATATGTTAGCATCATGCAGGTACTAACTTGTGATAAAGTCAGACTTAACAGGACTCTGGCTTGGTTCCAGGGATTTTAAAGTAATTCCTAGTAATCTTGTAATGGTTCATATGCAATCTCACTGCAAGAAATATTCACACAACACCCATGACGATTCCCTATTTATTGCTAAGCTCACCTCTTCTGGGACTCAGTGACATTTAACATATTTCTCTAACAACCTAGTTAAAATGATTCTTGGTTCTGTCAAATGCTCTGTATTCTCCACATGTCCCAACATCGTGAGGATCTGTCCTTCACACCCTGAGTAAGTCACACTCAAGGTAGTACCTTTGACTTTTGCCTCAGTTTATTCCTTTTGTTTGCTCAGGACTAGATCCTCTGATTCTAGCTCTACACAGCTAAGTCTCAACTCTTTCCCTCTCATCTCCTCTTTAGAGTCACTCTCACCCACCTTTTATATATTGATTCCACAGTTGGTTTTGGTTGACTCAAATTAAATTTCCACTTCACACAGTGATCTGAGTAGTATTAATCAAATCCTACCAAAAAGGGAAAAGGTACAGCTTCCTCAGTGAGGGTCCAACTCCTCTCTGTCTTGTTTCCCTCACTATGCTTATGGAAAATGTAGTGTAGCCATCAAAATTCATTTATTTTAACTTCTGGTCTTCATTAGTTCATTTGAGCTGCTATTTCAAAATGCAATATCATAATGGCATATGCTACAGAGATTTCTGTTGGAGCATTTGAAGGCTAAAATATTAAGCCCAGATATTTCCAGAAGGGGACTTGTACTATGTCCCCACAATGAGATATCTCTCCAGCCTTTTATTAGCCTTTTACCTGGCCATCACATTCTGCCACACTGAATAATACTTCCAAAGCCTTAACTTCTAGAAAATCCCTTTTTAGAACAGGGTGCCTTAAAGGGTTCAGATGGATTTAGATGATAAGAGGTGACTTAGTGATGTGATATCATCTGCTATGTTTCATAATTTTCTCATTTTCAACTGGATCTCCTACCCTTGGTGACATAGAAGATGCTTTGCTTAGCTTGGTTTTCTATATGCACCAGGGTGGATATCATCTAATTTAACACATGACATATATCTTGCTAAAAGGTAGTTTGTACTTTTTATAGTAAATGTTATTTTGTGTTATTGGAAACTCTAACATTTATCCATAATCTACTTAACTTCAATTGGATATTTAATATTATTTTTTATATATAGTCTTAAATATATAACAATGTTCCTAAATGCAGAGACTTTATTTTCATAGACAATGTATCACTCACAGTT
Organism: Grammomys surdaster; assembly: GCF_004785775.1. NCBI lineage: Eukaryota > Metazoa > Chordata > Mammalia > Rodentia > Muridae > Grammomys > Grammomys surdaster. Next base: position 3,163,058 of record NW_021604730.1, read on the forward strand.
TGGGAGTATTGTATATTTGGAAGTCAGAAAATATTCTTGTTAAAGAATCTACTAAAATATACAATAACCAGCTCCTATTACTTCCCGTTTTCACCATGATGTATTGAAGTCTAAATTATAACACCACCAAGTTCCACCTAGTAAGTGTTAATATCCATCAAGTACTTTTAAACATTAATTCTAAGCAGCAACAAGAATTTTATGCCTGTTGTGGATTAAATGAGGAATGTCTACCATGACCTTTTGTATCTGACCACTTGGTCCCCAAATACTAATGGTAGTAGTGTTGTTTGTAATTGAAGGATAGCCCCTAGATGTTGATAGTAATATACAGTGGTGGGATCTTCATGGTAAAGGACAGGATGCCATGGCAGGCAGAGGTGTCACAGAAGGAAGGACACCTAGAAGGTGTCCTACAAGACACAGGGTTCCATTCCATCCTTTCTCTTTGCTTCTTGCTTCCCAGGAGGTTAATTTATTCCACTACATTCTTGGGCCAAAAAGTACTGCCTGACCCCAGGTCCGAAGTCACCAGGGACCAACCATCATGGACTCAACCCTCTGAAAGCATGAATCAAACCAAACCAAACCAAACCAAACCAAACCAAACCAAACCAAACCAAACTCAAACCCAAACCAAAACAAACCAAAGTAAAAGAAAGCAAAGCAAAACCAAACCAACAGTATCAACAACAACAACAAACTCTTTCTGTTCTTTGATCTGGCTTCCTGGAGTATTTTGGCACAGGGGTGGAAAGCTTACAGAGGCAAGAGAATACTGTGTGTGTCTTTCACTTGCTACTCTAGCACCTCTATTAGTGCTAACAGTTTCATCTCTTCCCAGTCATTTTTCCGATGGATGAAAACATTGAGTATAAACTTAACGGCATTTCAATCCTGTCCTCTTTCCATCCTCATAGCTAAAAGCTCCTGGTTTCTTCATTTCTTCCTCATTGGAGAACAATGTTTTGATTTATTTGTCTGCCTATGTCCTTTGAAGCAAGCTTCCTTCATAGTTCTAGACCAGACTTGTATTCCTCAGAGCACTGTATTTCCATTTCCCTCTCCAGCCAGGCTTTCTATACTTTTAACTCAAAGTTTCCCACCCTGACCTTGCTGAGCTCAATGCATTTGCCTCTCACCCTCTATACACCCCTTGACCATTGACCTTCTGTTTTCCCATCCTTCCTCAGCTCTCCACACAAACGCTCAGTTTCCTTCCTTCCTTCTACTTCCCTCACTGGTCATTTTCTCATCCCTGGATGCATCTTTTTATAAACAAGAATCAGGATATATTATATATATAATATCTAATATATATATATATATATATATATATATATATATATATATGCACCAGGGTGGATATCATCTAATTTAACACATGACATATATCTTACTAAAAGGTAGTTTGTACTTTTTACAGTAAATGTTATTTTGTGTTATTGGAAACTCTAACATTTATCCATAATCTACTTAACTTCAATTGGATATTTGATATTATTTTTATATATAGTCTTAAATATATAACAATGTCCCTAAATGCAGAGACTTTATTTTCATAGACAATGTATCACTCACAGTTTGGGTTCATATTCCACTTTCTGTTTAGAAAAATCCTAATATATATCCTTCTTGGGCCAAAAGTACTGCCTTGTTGGGAGCCAACTCCTAGCAGAAAGAAGCTATCATCTTTGCAGCCATCTCGAGCCATATACCCTGACAAGAGACTTGTTTTCAACAGCCCACAACAGCTGAACACAGACTGATAAACATTTTGTTTTTCTCACATATCTTGTTTTGCTGCTTAGTGCCCCCAGCTGCAAGGTGCACATGGTATCCATGCTGCAAGGCACGTGGCAAAGTGCCTTCAGCTGTGTTCCCCTGCTTGTCCAGGAGGGCAAGGCACTTGGAAAAGCATATAAATACTCAGGATTTCCTTTCATTAAGGGGAGACTTGAACAGACTCTCTGTCTTGTCTCCATTCTTTGCGTCTCTTGCCCCTCCATCCCCATTCTTTCTCTTGCTAGACCCTGACCCGCGGACAGGAGCAGCAGCTCTGGTCAGGACACTGCCTAACCCCAGACCTGAAGTCTCCAGGGACCAACTATCATGGATCCATCATGGATTTTATATATACAAAATCATCACTTAAGATTTAACAAAACCATTGTGACATGGTCACACATGCTATTTCCGTTCTCTACAACAGAAGTTGTTTCAGGCACTGAACTTAGGGGTAGAGACTGAACATAGGTCTCCTTAGATCTCTGCAGTTTCATTGTCACCATTCCGCAAAATAAATATGTTTGTCTCAAAATTATCAACAGTCTCCAGGTTTCTACAGTAAAGGGTTCTGCATGTGTATCATAAACCTTCAGCAGCATCCTCTGGAGGAGCCTAGACTGTGTAATATGACCAGTGGTGGACACAATATGTGGTACAATAGGTGCTGGACACATTGTGGAGTATAATAGGTGTTAGACATACTGTGTAGTATAATAGGTACTGGACACACTGTGTAGTACAATGCATTGTGGACACACTATGTAGTACAATAGGTGGTGGACAATCTTGTTCACCTATCCTGAGAAATGAGTGTCTCCAACACAGCTGTCTATCCATGTCCATTGGTGTTTGTAGGACATTATTCCAGAGTTTACCTGCCAGCTCTGCCTATCTTCCTGTGTAGTTAAAGTCGCAGCTAAACTATTACAATACTTAATACACTGTTAAGGATAGACACAGACTTGTTACACTGTATTGTTTAGGTAATAATGGTGGAGACTGTATGCACACATGCTATGCACACTCACAGTTATCAGAAGCGCTTTTGTTCTGCGCTGCGATGAACCTACAACTGCACATTCCACGGGCATGCAGGCTGACTGTATGTATGACATGATTCTGTATAGAAGCCTGGAATGACCTGAGACCTTGTCTCTGGTTGACCTTCTCTACATCATTATACATGGTCTTATAGGACTAGGGAACGCTCATGTTACTGCAGGAAAAAAAGGCATATTTTAGTTAAGCATTGCTCACTTCACACCTGGTGCAATATAATCAATGTGCACAAGACTGTACATATACATTGAAGACTTAATAGGATGTATGTAATATAGAGAATGCACAATTACATGATCCCTGTGTATAAATAGCTAACTATTCATATGTGTTATAAATTTAACCTTTTTGGCATTACAATAAAAAACATGTTGGACAGGTGAGATGGATCAGCAGGAAATGATTCTTCCTACCAAACCTAAGGATCTGGGTTGGGTACCTGGGACCTTCATGGAGGATGGGGAGTCTTGACTCTCAGATGCTGTCCTCTGACTTCCAGATGCCCGCACACATACATGCGTGCGTGCGCGCGCGCACACACACACACACACACACACACACAATCACTCACAAAATTATTTTAAAAAGAAAAAAGAAGTCTGTCGTCCCTAGTCTACTGTACCAAGCCATCTCTCTCCTTCAATTTCTCCTCTTCCTGAAAAAGAAAAAAAAATCTGCTTGTCATTCAAATGACTTATGAGTTTTAGTAAGAAATTCAAGTCTAGAAGCCAAGCTAGAACAAAATGTGGGAAATAATTGACAGATACTTTAAAGGAAGAAACGTCTTGTGTTCATGACATTTGAAACCGACTATTTTCTTTCAGAATATTTAAAATGCAAAGTACATAATACTTTTCAACATTTTGTTTTAAACCAAATACATTTTCAGAGAAGTATCGGTATGTTTATATTTTAATGCCTCTTTCTCCACCAACTAATGCTGTTTCTTTGTAGCCCAAAGCAGCTTTGGAAGAGTGTAGCATGGTAATTGCTTTCTTCTCATAGCAACTTCCATATGCTGAAGATGTGAGCGTCCCTCTGTGATTGGCCCACTCAGATGTGAACATGCCCAGCGGGAAAACAAGTTGAGCTTGTTAATCATTTTGGAATATTTTTTGTTTGTGACATTGTTAATGAGGTTGTACAGTTTCTCTCCTCATGCCTCACATAGATACCTAGTAAGGGGCTTGCTGCAGCAGTCGGATAAGTCAGATTGCTCTGTGTGTGTGTGTGTGTGTGTGTGTGTTTGTGTGTGTGTGTGTGTGTGTGTGTGTGTTTCCCAGTAGGGATATCAGTCAAGTTTTGCTGTCCTGTATCTCCAGGCCTTTGTCAGTGGTATAGTTTCCAGTCGTGGCTTATCATGACGTATTTCTAAGACCCAGAGGCTTTAGAAATGATCCCACATTTACATCAAGACAGCTCCTTCATTAAGCTCCAACTCTGATTTTCAATATATCAAATTTGTGTGTTGTGCAAAGCAATAAAATGATTTCTAGCATTCTTTTAATTGGCTTTGTTTATATAATTATTAAATTAAGATTGCCATGAGTGTTTCTTCATCTGGAATGATAATTTCAAAGATGGCATTTTACAAGCAATTTCAGAAGACTGGAGTTTTAAACTCTATTTTATTAAATAGAAGGTTGATTTTTTTTCTTACTGTAGGATATGGTAAAACAGAATTAAATATATAAAGTCAAAATCAACTCATAAAATGTGCAAACTGTCTGCTATTTTAAGAGAATTAAGTTGAATTTTAAAGATTGGTTGAGGGAGTTTGTATCTTTTCAAGCAACAATTATAACAAAGCCAGTGGTTACTAAAGTATTATTGTCAGTTTTAAGAAATTTACTCATACTTCATTGTACCTTGAGCCCTGTTGGGACCATATGTGTTTTCTTTGCATAAGTAAATAATGTTTCTAAGTTGGAAATCTAGAGTTTCTTCCCCTAAATAGGTTTGATGTAGGAAATACTGCATTATTTTGAATTACTAAACAGACATCTTTCTCATTTACAAAGTATAACCTGGGTATGTATTCCAAATAATCAGAAAAAGTTAAGTCTACCTATTTGAGTATTGATGTGACAACTCGATAATAGTATAAATTGGTGTTCTTTAACTTAGTGTAGGCTATAGTACTTCCATTAATAATATATTGATTATAAAAGGAAATAGATTCCATTTTATAGATAAAAATCTATGGTCAATTTAAATGCCTATTTAAAGGAAATCAAACTGTGCTGAAAGTTAATAGGATATACAGGGTCTGTCTTCCATTATCATGTTATGAGCAGAGTTTTGACCTTCAAGGATCTCAGGAACCTGTCTGAGATAAAATGGTGTTCTTCAAGTATGCAAGATAAAATAGAACAGCTTATGTTTCCCAATTCATCTTCTGTGACCTGTCAGAAGTGGTCAACTCAAGATTATCAAGGACTCATTTTAATCTTGATTTCAATTTCTTTTCTCAGATTCATTTGGCCTGGAAAGCAAAAGTATCGAAGATTCTTGATAGAATTTGCAATTTGAATCTCATTCTCTCTCTCTCTTCACATCCAGATTAAGGACAAAATCTGGAAGTCCTTGGAATTAATGCTCAATATTTCCCTTTTCACCATCATATGGACATGAAAAGAAGTGGAATAGGAGACCTTGAATATACTCTCCTTCTCTTGAAGGTAATTGGATGCAACAATTCCAGGTTTCTCTTTGGAAGTCAGACAGTCATTTGAATCTTTGAGGATATTGTTTGTGATTTTAATTCAGAATAAATTTAAAAATATTTGTTCTAGATATCTATGCTGTGATTCATTTGAGAGCCCTGATATACTGGCACCTTTGCTGACAGTGCTTAGTGATGTTGACTGTGGCTGTGCTGACATGGGGGTCCTCCTGATAGGATGGTGGTGCTTGGCTATCCAGAACACTGGCCTAGAAATTTTGCCCCCTTTCCAAGGAGAATTCCACAGCACTTTCTAGCTTTTGTGAAAGCCCAGGGAACTCCCCCTTAACTGCTGTACTGCTGTACTGTAATGGATGTCTGCTGTTGTTATGACATTAGATGCTGTGCGTTCACACTCTCCCTTTATCCATAACCAGAAATCCTCTCTCTCCACCAACTCCTTCAGGCCATACCTCAGCCCTGTTATTGCATGCTTAGTCTTCCAACTTCATAAATGATGCAGTGACTTTTGTTCAGCTTTGTGTGTGTGTGTGACTATGTCTTTATGCTTGTGTGTGTTTGCATTCTCTCTCTCCCTCTCTGTCTCTGTCTCTGTCTCTGTCTCTGTCTCTCTCTCTCTCTCTCTCTCTCTCTCTCTCTCTCTCTCTCTCTCCTCTCTCTCTTGTGTGTGTGTGTGTGTGTGTGTGTGTGTTCATTCTGGTTACTCACTGACTTAACATTTAGAGCCATCTTTAGACTGTTCCTTATGAATCTGGGGTAGGTGTCTGCTACTCTTGAGAGCAACAAAGATTCGTGGTGTAACAATGAAAACATGATAAAATTCTACATCCTGCTGTACTAATGGACAACAAACATTCCAGGAAGAAGGACAAGCAGATAGAAGATTGCACAGCTTTGATTGAATGATATTAAAAAGAAAATAAAATAGAATAAATCTGCAATTTAGAATAGCATATTCAATTCTACTCTGTTTTTGATTCGTTTCATACTGTTTGATCTGGCATTTGAACAAGCCAGGGCAATTCATTTTCTTTTAGATTAAGAAATATGGTATATTGTCCTTCAGTTCATTTTTTAGTGCCTTTGATTAAGTTTAGCTATTCTAGTTTCAGTTGAAATTGGAATGTCACTTGGTTGTATACTGTGACTGACCCAAATGACTAATCATTTACATTTTACTCCATATTAAACCCTAGATTCTTGGAATTGAAAGACTCATCCTGTCTTCTGGCACTATGGCTCCAATAAATATACTTTTCATATTTCACACAAAGAGAAATGGCTATAAATAATATAACTTTCACTATCCCAGGGCACTCCGCAACCCCTTCTTGAGAGTGGCAGGCATACATAATGTAAAAAAGTCATTTTGAAGTGATGATTCATTTAAATACATTTTAAAGTTATCATTAGTTTGTAACCTGTCATTATTAGAGGTGATTGAAAACCACAAGCATTAACCAGTAATCACTAATTAAAGTCACTGATGGGAGAAATTTGGAAGAAACACTGTGTATTTTTGCTTTGGAAGAAAACTCAAAAGTTTGGCAAGGCTCTCATTAAGGTTCCACATTTTATGTAGTTCAGGATGACTAACACACAGATTGTGCACTCTGTATTAATTACCTCTTCCGATTCAAACTTGAAAATACATCATTGCCTTTTCATTAAAGAAAGACGAATGCCAATCCCCATTAATTAAAAGAAAACACATTATCACAAGACGGGATTACAGAAAGCCCTTAAAATTTGTCACATTGATTTTGAAATAAATATTTTAACACAAACATCAATGAAATTGTATTAAGTAATTAAAGACAAATTGGGAGGCACAAACACTGCTCCTTGTGTTATAGCAGAACAACCATCTCTGGACTTGTCTAGTAAACCCCATTGGCTGTCAGAACTCAGTTCTGCAGCCTTTAACTCTCTGTTGTACATTCAGATTCTAGTTTCTTCCATCAAAAGTGGCAGGCGGTCACGATCTTGATAGACCTGCCTGTTGCTCTAGCTTTAATTGAAATAATTCGTGTGGATCCAGACTCACTTCTTTCTTCAGTCATACAGCCTGACAAACCTTTCAGCCCACATTTGCCACTCTTTTCAGTCATAGAATACCATTCACAGATCTTAGGTTTTCTTTTTCTGGTGAGCCAAACACCATAGTTTGCAGACTATGAGCAAATTTATTGACTAGATTCTTGGTTAGTTTCCAAAAGGTTTCCAATACTGAGTAGAGTTAGACTCTGTTCAATGTCAGCTCTACCTGGGTGCTGACTTCCAATGTCCTAGTTTCTTTAAGAATGTAGAGTAGCTGGCAGTCAACTCTGTCCACAGACAACGATTGTACTGTCTGCCTCTGGAAAAACCTTTGAGAAGGTTCTTTGAGAACTACATTTTCTGTAATTACTAACTAGCCCCATCATATTGAATTTTTTTGAAACACTTTCCTATCCGCAGGCATAGTATTATTGCCATGTCTGGAAGCTATGAACACATTGCCCATCTTTAAGAAGCTGTGTCAGACATGAACAGAAACGAGAGACAGGAAACAGTTGCTAATTCAAATAATATAGAAATCTCACAGTCACAAGTACTGGCAAAGAAGACTGAGATAAGTTAACCCATTAATGGCTTCAACGACAAGGCTTGATGGCCCTGCTTGTCGACCCTTTATTTTGTATAGTTTCAGCTACCACAGTCCATCAGAGTCCGGACACTGAATGGATTCCAGAGGTAAATAATTCCTAAGTTGAAACTGTGCACAGTTCTGAGTATGTTGATGTATTTGCTACTTATAACTTTGGCACACAAGCAGTTACTTTGATAAACTCATGAGGCATTTAATGAGGATACACTTTCTGGAAAATATATGTGTAGATGGCTTATTTATTTGTGAAGATTAGATGGTGTATATACAAAATCTGAGGTTCAGTTGTTCCAGCATCCTAAAAATCAGGCTATATACAACTACAAGGTTATTGTATATGAGACCCTTAGTTAACTAATACATTCTGTTGTTGTGAAGGACCACATTTTCTTCCTGAAAAGACTCTATTAAAGATTGAAGAGAAAGGCATTAGTCATAGTTTTAATTTAAAATTTAGATAAAGTAATTTAGAAATAAGAGTGGAAAATAAATGTGTTCATCCCTACTCAGGATACTGATCCTCCTTCTCAGGAGAAGGAAAGCCTTGCTTTTGGCAGCTTGTGGGAATCAACTATGGGAGCCACTTGTGGCAGTTTCTAATGTGAAAGCAAATGCTGAACCCTGAAATGTGCTGCCATCTTCTCTGTGCATGGAAGAAGGACTCACTACTCAGGAACTATTTTTCTGTCTATTGAATATTCAGTTTCAACAACCAGGAAATACCTGCAAAGTGCACGTATGTGCATGAGGATGCAACTCAACGGAAGAGAGAGGAATGTTCTGTGAGTGATGCCTGACTATTCAACATGACCACTTTCTTTTCCTGGGCTAGAGGGAAAAGCATTTGATCTGGCCCAGAAGCATCCGATAGAAGGCTGTTAATGTGGTTATGTTGGTCTAGAGGAAAGACACATGCTCATGTGTCATTTCATAATGTTGTATCTAGTTCAAGGTAATTCTCTCATTATGTAATTCAACTCCAGTGGTCCTTTCATCAGCTCACTCAACTGAGTGAGCACACGGCACTTGAATGAATTTCTTGACATAGTTCAGTATGTAGATACTAGAGACAGTGTTCAGAATTGTGCTTTTTTGTTTACATCTTACAAAATTTGTGCAATTACTATCATAAGGGAAAAGTGCCTTTCAAAACCTATCTCTTGTGTAAATCCCATTCCTTTTTCATTGAAACTGAGGAGTTTGGCTTTTTTCCTCCTTGTTCATTTATCACAAAATATGATTTTTAACCTCCTAATTCATTGATTCAAAATGATTCTGATTTATGTGTCTGAACTCTTTGTCAAAGGCTTTGGAGTGCATAGAGTTGAACAGATGGGGCAGATCCTGAATGAAAGGGACACAGTGACATTGCATGTATTGAAAATTTGGCATTGCTCCTGGGTTTCTTGGTTTTATTCTCACTCATGGAATACTTAAATGATGAAAAGTCTCCATGTCATACCTATATGCCTGGTGGTTTGACTCACATAAGCAGTGCTGAAATTTCCAGTTTACATTCCGTGAGGAATAGTCTCTGTGCTTGGGAAAGATTTTGAAAATAGTGAATAGCAATGACGAGATGACAAAAGATATATATTTGGTCACTGCACTGACCACCATTATAGACTATTGCAGGAGGGTGACTCCAAGACAGTAACAGAATCATGTTCAGAGAAATTAGATCTCTCTTTCACCTTGCAGTTGGCAATCACACTATCAGTTGATCATCTCTAAAGGAAACTATTTTTTTTTCAGATTTTTGTGTTATTCAAACCACAGTCCAAATATTTTATTATATTCTCTGGCTGTTGAAAATAGCTGAGCTAGTGCTGGGCCCAGGACATATTGCTTCAAAGATATTGTGGATGGGTGGATGTTAGCCTAATCCCTCCACTGGGTATCCTGACTGGCTACAGGAGGTGGTCACTTCAGGCTCTCTGTCCTCCACTGCTAAGTCTCATCTAGAGTCACTCCATAGATTCCTTGAGGCCTCCCACTAGTCCCAGGTCTCTGGAATGCCCTAGAGATGGCTCCTGCTGCCACCGATTTCCATTCTCTCTGCCCTGCTCCACACTAGCCTCCTTCCCACCCCCTTTGTGACCCAGTACTCTCCATCCACCTCCAATGTCTATGCTATATCCCCTTCTGAGTAAAATTCAAGCATCCTCCCTTGAGCTTTCCTTGTAATTTGGCTTCTTTGGGTCTGTGGATTATAGCATGCTTAACCTGTACTTTATAGCTAATATCCACTTATAAGTGAGTACATACTATGCATGTCCTTTTGATTGTGGGTTAACTCACTCAGGATATTTTCTAGTTCCATTCATTTGCCTGCAGGGTCAAATGTCCCATTAGTAGCTTTGGAACTGGAGTGTAGGACAAAGGACCATGCCATGAAATTTGTTAAGGTTGAGTGGGTTTGGAGCCCCAGAACCTCTGAGTGGAAGATAGGAACTTCACCTACCTCCAACCAGGCTCTAATCACATGACCACATTCCCCACATAGGAACATGACCTATTGTCACACAGATCAGAACAGTGTTCTCCATGCTAATGAGGTAATTAGACAGGCCCTGAGAGTTTAGCCAATAAGCTTCCCTTCTCGGACATTCCTTCTTGCAAAAGATATTTAATCTCTGGTCCACTCTGAGGAAGTTGTATGTACTGATTTTGCATGATGAACAATCAATAAGCAGTTTGGCATCAAAGGCTTTCTCTTTCATCAAGAACTGCCTTGGGGAGCATGGAGAAAGCCGTTGTCTTCAGAGCTGAGCAGCCTAAGTCTCCTGGAGAAGGCCCCTCCATGCTCCAGACAATAGCTGCTAAATTAAATCAGAGTTACCTATCTCCCTGCACACACCACCCCCGAGCTCAGAAGCATTTGGATGTTGAGTAATCTGAGAACCTTCAGCCTTTGTCTCCTCCAAGGCTGTGGGCCCCTTCCTTCCCAACTCTGTAAAGTTTTCAGTGGCAACTGGATGCCTGGGAGCTTGGGAACCCCAGCCTCGGCTGCAGCTTGTGTCATTTCTGATTTGGGTTGAGGCCTCCAATCCAGGGCTGCTTTCTCCCAACAACCCTCCACCCCACGCAGTGGAGTGGTACATTGGCACATCCCTCAAACCCATTACCCAACAGCTGATGTAAGGTAAATGCAGTATAGGTCTCCCATTTCACTTGCTAAAGCAGAGTTTCTACACCCCAGCTGTGAGGCAGAATGCAGACACACTGGAGCCTCATAATGAGACTGTCTTTATTTTAGTCACAAATTCCAGGGCAAAAGGAAGAACTTCAAGTGGGGCCAGATAAGGATATCTCCCTAAAATCAGGAGAAGTAGTATGCTCAGGACTTTCCTGGGGAATATTGCAAGCAGTACTCCTGGGAGAAAGGATAAATGGGCACAAGAAATTTCCCATCAGTCCAATATCCTCAAGCATAAAACACATGGAGATCAGGACCAAAAAAAAAAAAAAAAAAAAGTGAAAGATGCCATGACTACGATTGCAACATTCGGCTCAGCTTTGCTGGATCTTAGTCAAGCAGCTGTGCTGGTTTTATGATTTTCGCTGTTCCCATTAGATATGACTTTGCAAAACTGGAATTACTAAGTAAATGAAAAGTAAGCTGTTACTAGTTTTATTTTTTCAAGGAGAAACCAACAGGCCAATTAGGAAGTGTGCAGGAGTCACTAACATCTGTCTAGAGTGTGTCGCAGCTTCATCAGCCTGTGCAAACATTAAGTTTAGCAGTGCGAAGCATGAATGCACAGATTGTATGTTTGGTCTCTTTCACCTTTCTAACTAAAGGGGTCAGAGCTGGTGTTGGTACTATAGCTGTCAATCCTTAGTATAAGCCATCTTTTGCTTAGCTCCTTTCTGAAAATATAATATCGTTTGAGAGACACTACTACTGCACTGATTCTATCCAAATCCAAGATGTGTGTGTGTGTGTGTGTGTGTGGTCTGCATGTGTTCATCTGCATGGTAACATACAGATATATATATATCTCCACATGTATGTGCATGGTTGATATTGACATCAGGTATGTTGGTTGATCTGTTTGAGATATATATATGTGTGTATGACATATTTACATATATTATATATCAATATATACATATATACATATATTGGTATATATATTATACATACATATCAATATATATGAGATATTTATATAACGATGTATAACATATCTCACTTGAATCCAGATCTTTATGTTTTGGTAAACTATCTCCTTTCTCTGGCTCCCAAGTTCTGGAATTACAGGCAGATGTAGCTTCTGCCTGATGTTTATATGGGTGTTGAGAATTTGAAATCTAGTCCTAAGTCGTGAACTACAAGCTCTTTAGAAGCTGAGTCTCTTCTCCACCCCAGTAGTCCTGCACTCTTATATGTTCATGTTCCATTTCAGCTTCATGACTGACTCTCTAATATGGATAACTTTATCACCAGTATATAGTTCCTCACGTTGTATTTGTATTGTTTGCTTATGGCTTGACTCAATTTGGATAATACCTTCTAGGAAGATAGGAATACTGGATTACATGAAATTGTAACACATATTATTTCACCTAGCATTCTAGTAGACTTTAGGTGAGTGTGTTAGGGAAGATGCAGATGGTTGCCTACAGTTGTTATGAAAAAAGGTCCAGGCTGGGATGTCTTTCAATGTTTGTGTGCTTGTCTAGAATATACAGCACTCAACACCTAGGTTTTATGCCAAGCAGTACATATAAGCAAGAACAGAAAATCAACCCTGATTTGTATATTATACTTTAAAAAAGACTTCTGTTTTTTAAGGTGGAATGAAACAATTGGAATTGAACATTTCTTTCTAAAAACCCTGATTATAATATATTTACTGTATAAGAAAAATTAATATATATATATATATGTATATATATCAATGTGTGTTCATGTTTGTAAGCCATAAGAAAATAAATTATGATTAAATCATTTTATTTTATCCTAAGGTGATATATGAAGATTTGAAATGTTGTGTATTTAAGTCACAAATTATTATCCAATTAAGTCAAACAGCATTTTAAATTCATCTTCAGCATACCCAGGAGAATATAATATGATTGTTTTCTTTGGAGATGTTTGCTGTGGAATGTGAAGGTAAATACATTAATCTACAATCTAATACTGACATTTTACAGAAAGGGAAAAGTTATTTTTGTAGCAAAGGTTGTAGCATCAGTCATGAAACATCCAATACTTTTAACATGTATCCTGGTAGCCTAAGCTTACAGTTCTGAAATGTAAGGAACGCAGTTCACACTAAGTATGTAAGAGTTATCTCCAAACCTCTGATCAGCACACATAAGTATATATTTCACACATTACAAATGAAAAGCCGTTCCTTTTGGATAATGAGTTCCTGGCTTTCATTCCTCTAGAATAGTGATTTTTAAGTCACTTTTAGAAAACATTTACTTTTACAGACTACAGCTTCTGATGATATTTTATGTGATAAAGTATACTCAGAAGAAATGCCAGACATGGGTTTAACCCTGATAGCCTCATTCCTTCAATGTTGAAAGTAATGTCCAGAACTAATTAATCCAAGTTGTGTGTTCAACTGTGTCCATCCGGAAAGTCAAGATCTTAATTGCCCAGTCAAGTGCCTATGAAGTAAGTAGGTGTGTGTGCAGTTCTAAGAACCTCTAAATAATATCTGATTTAACATTTATTAATCTTAGAACTATTTCTAGTATTATCTTTATAGTACACTTATTATTTAATTAAGACATTATCCTTTCCTGACCATATCTTTGTTAGTTAGGCTGATCTGCAATGGCACAGATGCACCATGTAGACTTCAGTTAGAGGTAGAGGCTGTGAAGTACTTAACAAAGTTGGTCTTTAGAACTAGAGACATCTGCACTTTAGATGCATCAAGCAGTAATTTGTAATTGACAGTTTTCTTACCTAAAGTCTTGTCCGTCAAGAGATTGTTCTCCAAAGACAGTCAGCTGGGTAAATGTCAGAGGCTCAAAAAGTAAATTATAGGGCAAACAGTGTTGATATTTCTATGAAATGGAAGAAAGGCATATTTATTTTTAAAATATAGAATTTTATTTAAAACAAGTGAAAACCTTCTCTCTGTGACCTTTCCAAGATTCCAAACAGTGACGAATTTGGTCATTACAAATAACCTTTTCCAGAAAGGGCCTAAGCATTCAGGACTTCCATTTGGTAATGTATAAAAATTAATTTCTTTCCTACAATATAACTCTTGACATTAAATTTTTATATTTTGTCCCTGATAATACAGTTTTAAATAAACTTTGAAAGGGGAAACATGTAAGCAAATAGCTACAGGGAATCCATTGTTTTAAGTCCTGTAGGGTAAGTCAGTCATGAGCTCCAATATAGATGGTTCTGTTTGTCCAAGTTTGTGGGGCCTTACGCTTCCAAGCTTTGCTTATAGATATCATAGTTCCACCGAGTAGCTCTACAGAAAGAAGTTGTCAATTCAGCAAACAGCTATTTTGAGTTTTTTGATTGGTCAGTTGTATGAAATCTAAAACTCTTTTTTACAATATGAATAATAATGTAATTTTTCAGATTGTTTCACAAGTTAATCTCCACTAGTTTTATACTGTTGAGGAATTAAAAGAAAAAATGAAAATACTATTCATGTAAGATTATGAAGTTAAACCAAAGGGTTGGCCAAAACAGTTACCCAACTTGGAATGACACAGTCTTGTGTCATGACATCTCCACTGGGGCACAGGTTCTAAACTGTGGCTTGTAGCCCTAGGCCACACCCTCCTCTGATACATTTGACTTGAGTGCTCTTCTTCCCAATTCCCCATTTCTGAATCACCAAAAGCCAAGAGCATATGGATTCCAATTTGCTTGCCATAGATTCTTGTTTTCTCTCTGACTACATCTGAATGGCAGAGCATACAATGAAGCCACAAAGGAAGCTGAGATTTTGAACTTTTTTATGTTATGAAACACAGGGGGATGAACTTACTTGAGTACTCTGCGTAAAATGGGAGACACAAACTACTTTTCCATTCTGTTTAACATTTTAATCAATACTTTTGTTAGGTTACAAAGTACTGGGACTTACTGGCATTCTCATACACATTCGGCATTATGCTTTGTTCTCTTCTATCCTTGTTGAGTGGTTGTTACCACCATGCTACATGCAGTCTTTTGTAAGCACAGTCATTTACCAGATCATGTTTGTTCAGTTTTTAATTTTTCCAATGGAGTCAATGAATCTCTGATGTAGGTTCATTTCCTGTGTACATTCTAACCTTCAGATGCTAGGATTAAGACTGGCCTAGAAATGGCTCCAAAGTTGGTATTTTTAGACAAATGACTGAAGGAATGTATGACTGAGTGGCAAAATAATGAGTTAATTTGAATCTGAAGCATGATTCACCTTAAAATGCATGCTTATATTCATTTCACCTTACACTCGGCAAAGAACAAATTAATACTTTTTCATTTGTAGAACATTTAGAGTGCTGATTAATGATTGGCAAACAAGACAGATTTTTTTTTTCAAAATTAGCTTTGCCTTTTCAAAGTCTTCTTTAAGAGAAGATGGTCTGGATGTTCTCTTATCCTGTACCTGACTAAAAGGCTGCTACATTTAGACCTCCTGTATCCCTGCTTCACAAATCAGGAACCACTGATACTCACGATAGATGTGCAGGGAAATATATTGATATAAAATGAAGTAGGGAATATTTTTGCAAAGCCCCTTACTTACTTTAACAAGAAAAAAAAAAGATGACTCAAAGAATAAAATTAGAACATGGCATGGACTACCTTACAAAGGAGACTGAGTTTACCAAGAGTTGAGAGGAGTCTAAATATACTTAATGCCTGATTGTGTCACAACGAACATGGCAGGTCACAGAGTGCTCTGGCTAGAGCAGATATCTCTACAGGATCTTTGTTGAATGTTTGATTCTTCTGCTGGGTCTGCTTAGCAGGTAGGGTCTACCTAGGGAGTTCCAAGGTTGTGTGACTGTAGATCCTGTTTGGTTCCAGTCTCTTCTTTGTTTGATGCCTCTAATCTGCCTTCTTGAAAGCTTTCTTTACCAAAGGGCTCTACTCATTTCAGGGGACTAAGTCCCCAGTGCTCCCAAACTAATAGCCACATGCTATAAAGGTCAAAGGCCAGGTATTAAATATAGAACGCAGATTTAACTCAGATTAGTTACATGTCTGAAACATAATTATTAATCTCCATTAACAGACAAGAAAGAAACACAATGGAAGCACTGACTGTTCCAGAATGCTCTAAGTATCTGTACTGTTTGTTCTACCCATTAAAACAGATAGAATGTTCGTTCTATCCGAGAAAACTACCCTATGACAAAGGGGAATAGTTTAACCTGGACCATCCTTGTTCTTTGTGATAATTCTTTTCTGTTTCTTCTACTTTAGTGAATTTATTCTTATACTTTCAAATTATCCTCTAGCAGGGGCGTGCTGGACACGCTTAATGTCATATACCACCTGAACTCTTCATAATAACACAAGTCTAATTTTACCACAGACACATGTAATTTTTGCATGTAAAAATGATTCAAACTTAAATTAAATTCTAAAGGTAACAAGTATTTTGAGATATTTTATACAAATCTATAATCTCCTCTCTCTCTCTCTCTCTCTCTCTCTCTCTCTCTCTCTCTCTCTC
>NW_021604730.1:3180315-3182841 GCF_004785775.1 Grammomys surdaster
CTCTCTCTCTCTCTCTCTCTCTCTCTCTCTCTCTCTCTCTCTCTCCAGTAAATATGGTGTGTGTGTGTGTGTGTGTGTGTGTGTATGTAAAGTCTAGTAAGTGAAACATTTACAAGAAAGCAAATTGATAATAAGTAAAACCTCACACAGTTGAATTTAGACTGAGGGTTAGCAGTAGATACTTCTCAATGGGAGTTAATTTTATCTCAATATATTCACCAGATGACTAAAGTACCCATCTATAATACCACAGACATTGCAGGGGATATGTGGTATTATTGTAGTCCTATAAAACTTAAGTTACAATGAGAAAGGTTAGACATTTCTGAAATCAAGGGAGCCAGCAACTTTTGTTTTTAATTCTATGGGTGTCTTCAATAGTTTGCATTTTTATCTTTTACTCTTCCCACAAAATTGAGCTGTCTCAATTCATAATTGATTGAACTATTCATGAGTGACACTCAAAGCCAAATTACTAAGAAGTACCCTTTCAACAACCTCTTTGGTGTTACTGAGCCTCCCAATCAGATATGACCTTCGTATTTAACAACTCATGGCATTTTAGCATCTTTGTCTCTTTTACACAAAGTTTATTTTTGGAATTGCTTGCTCTCTGTTTTGATTCTCTTAGTAAATTATGTCATTTTATAATTTCATAAAAATTAAGATTGTATTAGGGTAAAAAAAAACACAGAAGCTATCTTAGTTACTGTTCTATTGCTGTGAAGAAACACCATAGCCAAGGCAACTTATACAAGGAAGAATTTAACTGGGGCTTACACTTTCAGAGGGTTAGAGTCCATGATTATCATGGTAGAACCTGTAGTAGCAGGCAGGCAGGGAAATGGAGCAGTAGAGCCCACAACAGATCTGCAATTGCAGGCAGAGGAGAGATTGAGCCTGGAGTGGGCTTTTGAAACTTCAAGGTCTACTCAAGTGACACACTTCTTCCAACAAAGCCACACCTCCTAATCTTTCCCATTTCTACTAACAGGATGGCAAGGACTCACACATGAGTCTATTTAGGCCATTCTCGTTCAAATCACCACAAGGCCCATGAAGGTCTGTATCAGAGCAAATTCTACATATGTAAACAGCATACACATGTTTTTGTAACTGAAAATTAACGCTGATTATGTAATTGAAAAGGCCATTCATTTCTTCCAATTCCTCCTAAAGCACTCATTTGAATTTTGAATGGTGCTACATGAATCCCTCTGTTCACTGTTACTGGTTCTTACCTTTAGGCTCACAAGTTCTTTAAACAAGAAAACTGATATCCTCTCCATCAAATATGTCTTGCATCTTAATTTCAGAACCCGGCAATATTTTGCATTGTTCTTGCAGCAGAAATTAGTGGGAACCCCTTTTAATGTCTCAGAAAACAAGAATGTATTTACTGTAGTCCTGTGGCTTGCTTTAGGACGTGGACCTCTTTTGCTTGTCAGAGTCCATAGCCCTCATGCTCCGTGAGCCCCATTTGATTTTCTGCCTGTAACAATACATAAAACTTGTTATATGTTTAGTAAAATGTCCATCATAAAATAAGTCTCTCAGGACTATAAGAATACATTTCTCATAAATGTTAATTAAGATGCTTTATTCTCAGCTGTGCAATTTAGGATCCATGAGTCTGCCCACCCATTTTTCTCTAAAATGGAAATAAAAAGCTGTGGGATTGTTCTCCCATTGACCACAGTGAAGAGGATTGGGGGAGTATATACTCCCCCCAGGTTTGAATAATTTCAAAATTAATCAGATTAGGGAAATTCTAAGTCTCAAACATTTAGATCATATTCAGGTAAACTAGACACAAACAAAAACATGTTCAGAAACCTCAAATCCATGCACTGATGAGCTGCAGACAGCCTTGGGGACTTTAGAGAGGTATTTCCTCAAATTTTTCAATTCAGGAAGGCTCTTCTGTAAACTTCTGTTTCTGACTTGAGACGAGAAAGATGACAGAATATTGGAGACAGAACACAACTAATTTTTTCATAAATATTTTACTTTAAACTAGTTATTTCGAAATGATACTTATATTTTCAGGTTACAAATATCAAAAAAAGAAAGTACAGAAGATGAAAGAGTAAGAATAAAAAATATTAAAATAGAGCAACTGGTATCTCAGTGAATGAGGTTGTGAGGGGCCCAGGGAATAGATGCAGATATACCTGAGTAGGCAAATTAGCACTGGCCTCTGGCTAGTACAACAGCAGAGCAGATAGACAGCATGTCACATTACACCTCATTCTCAGTAGAAAACTAAGACCCACTACAAGTGGTTGGAGTTGGAAGGGTCTGATTCTGATCTCCCACTATGTATGCATGAGTAATTGTTCACAGACCCATTAACTTCTGATTAGGCTTCCTATAAAGACTCTCTCTCTCTCTCTCTCTCTCTGTCTCTCTGTCTCTCTGTCTCTCTGTCTCTCTCTCTCTCTCTCTCTCTCTCTCTGTCTCTCTCTCTGTCTCTCTCTCTCTCTCTCTCTCTGTCTCTCTCTCTGTCTCTCTCTCTCTCTGTCT
>NW_021604730.1:3182941-3249774 GCF_004785775.1 Grammomys surdaster
CTGTCTCTCTCTCTCTCTCTCTCTCTCTCTCTGTCTCTCTCTCTGTCTCTCTCTCTCTCTCTCTCTGTCTCTCTCTCTGTCTCTCTCTCTCTCTGTCTCTCTGTCTCTCTCTCTCTCTCCCTCTCCCTCCCCCTCCCCCCCACACACTCCAAAGTAGAATGTCCATTGTTTCATTGTCTCTTTTTGATTGACTGTCCTAATCACAGAAGTACAACAAACCACCACACCTCTCATTGACTGCTTCTGCTCATTAAGAAATTCAATGAGTGATGTGATCAGATTCAACAGAGAAAACAGACCCACGACAGACAGAGGATGGAAGCTGTGACTAGTGGTGGTGTTTTTTGATGACAGCATAGGATAGTCTTCCTGTTAGAGGAAATTGGGAGTTGTGATATTATTAGAAAAGTAGGAAAGAGAGTGAAAGGTGAAGGATAAAAACAAAACAAACAAGAAAAAGATCCCTGAAACACTGGAATCCTGGGGTCTCAGATGGCACTATCATAAGGATCCTGTTATTCCCTGTGATTTATTATGTTTTCCTCCATGACATGTGTTCAGTTATCTCACTGTAAGAGCTGGGACATCCACACAGGAGTCATTGCATAGAGCTGTAGGAACCACTGTCAAATCAATTGAATAATTAAAGTCAGGTTAAAAATCCTGCTGCTTCTCAACAGGTGCTTTCAGAAGGATTCAACACATATGCTCATGTTTCAAGTCCTGTAAGATTTTTGTTGGCTTAAAATTATACCACTCAAGAAAGTTAATATTGATTTTTTTCTTTTTAAAAGGAATTAAAATCTATATAGACAATTTAGTAGAAACCTGCCTTTTAAAAATGTCAATCCCAAATAGACAACGAGTTTTATTAGGGCAATTCTTGCTCAATATGTAGTGATATGATATGTTACTGCTCATTACCATGAAAAAAGAAGTAAATCAACCCAAGAAAATCACCGATAATAAAGATAAAAGACAGAAGTGCCCAACCTAGAAACTATCTCCCATCTGCCTCCTTAATGGATATGAATTAATGGTTTCAAAGAGTGTGGTTTTTTTGTTGGCTTGTTTGGTATTCATTTGTTCACACCTTAGTTCTTATATAAGAGTCAGCTAGGCCTCCTTAAGCTAATTTAAATACCTGTCTCTATAAAAGCAATTAAAGAGTACTCAGTTTTGTTTTGCTGTTTTTAAATTTGATTTTGTTGTAGTTTAGAATTCCAGAGGACAGACTCTATCTTGGCGGGTAAGCCATGAAGTAAGGAAAGAGAAACTAGCTGAGCATGCCTTTATCCAGGAATGAGAGAGAGAGAGAGAGAGAGAGAGAGAGAGAGAGAGAGAGAGAGACAGAGAGAGAGACAGAGAGAGAGACAGAGAGAGACAGAGACTGACAGAGACTGACAGAGACAGAGAGACAGAGAATCTTCAAGGCTAGATGGTGGTAATGTCCAGCCTCCAGCAAGATGTTCCCGTCTAAGAATTGTAATAACCTTCCAACAAGGCAGTACCAACTGGGGACCAATTGTTGTCTTATGTGAACCTATTGTAGACATTTTTTCACTTAGTCCACTATACCCAAATAGAGATAAAACATGTCAGAAAAGCTTGTAAATGTATTTCACTTAGTCCATTATAGCCAAATAGAGATAAAACATGTCAGAAAAACTTGTAAATGTATTTGTTGGGTCCCATCCCATAGCTGCTGAGCAAGAAGTTCTTATAGTGGGGTATCATGTAATGTCTACTTACAGCTCTCCATATTACTTTCATGTCCATTCAAGTGTGAGAGCCAAAATCTCAACCAATAGTTCCTTATTTGTTTCAAAACATGTTTTCCTTCAATGCCTGACCATGATAACTTTCGTAGAGGCTGTAGTGATGGTTACTATTCTACCCAGAAGTTTCCAGGTTGTTTCCAGTTGTGACGTAGTTGTGTAAAAGTTTCCTGAAAAATTCCAACCTGTCATGAATTTCCTTAAGCAGGAAGGTACACAGAATATATTCAGGAAGTTCTTGAAACTGAACAGATTCATTTGTCCCTCCCCTATCAAAACTCTTGGTCCCCACTTTTACTCCTCTCTCTTCCTCCTTGGAAAGGACACTACCGAACCTGCTGAGCTGCCTGTGCAGTGTGTTGCATGTTCCCAGCTTTGTGAGCTGTCACCCATGTTGGGTTGGGCTTAGGTAATGCGGCTATCTGAGTCATTTCTGCTCCTGTAAGTTATCCCTCACCAATATTTCTGTAGGTAACCCCAATAAAAGTCATCAGTTCATCAAATTGGACTTCTGTAGTATCTGTATTTTGGTATGACATGGGTTCCCTATCTGGGGTGAGTAGATGTATGTGCTTTGACTCACCAGGAAAAGTTCTGATGTTATTCACATACCATGGCTCTGTTCCTCAGAGTGGTTTCCTGGCTTCATACTGAAAGATATGACTTATTGAAACCATATTATACTGTATAAATTCGTACCTTTGAAAAAGAAGCTATATGGCCTGTGGACATTTTATTTGCATTATTTGTTTCTAAGTATCAATAAAAATATTCCTGTTTGTGGTACAGTGAATATGTACCAGATGCATCATAACACTGAAAGAATGGTAGTTGCATATAAGCTGCTGTAGGGTGTCCTTGATTTGAATGAGTAAGAGTAGCGATCCAGTCAACATTTTCAGAATTGGTTGGCTATTGCAAAAGGGATTTACTTAGTTCATTTCTAATTACTAGAAGGAACCCCTAAACCAGGTTTAGGAAAACAAGGTTTCAACATCAATGCGGATTTCAATAAATAATTTATGTTAACTACAGAAGCGAATTCTCCATATTTGGTAAGTAGAAACAATAAGCAAGATGAATATATTCCATTGGGTATATATCTACATATACACAGATGGTGTACTGATGGCAACGGCAGGCTGGGAAGATGTACCTCACTTTACTCAAATATCTTAGAGCCTTGTAGCTGGAGAAATACTGAGACTGGATTCACTTATAGAGACTCTCCATTTTGTTTACTGATAGCTGGCTGACACTAGGCTATCAGGCCACAGATATTTCAATTTTACTTCTAGTCTCTTCAAACACATCTTTCTGACTCAACAGCACTGTTTGGAACAGAGGTTACGGGCATCTGGCAGAACTTCCACTTTCCACATTTCTTTTACAAGTGGTGCTCTTGTTGGATACATATTTAATATTTATTCAAAAAATCACAAAATCATTTAAATGTGGTATCTGTCTTGATTTAGAACCCAAGTATGTATTAATTTTACATACATTTATATATAAAATACAGTTTGGTGAGATTCGTATTTGTGGCATGTATTAAATTTCCACTGATGAATTAACTCCATTATGACAACTACAGGAGGTGTTTAGCAAATAAGCTTCATGGAACGTTCTTGTCAAGAAGGATACAATCATTTGTCAAATTTCTATTATTTTTCAAACAATTTGGTGCAATTTAGAAATTAATTGATTGTGACAGTGAGCTTAAGAGTGTAGCTCATCAACACCCACAAATGGCAATACTCCCACAGAAGGTCACTGTCTTGTTTGTTTAATTTAGTGAAATTGGGAGGAACAGGTCAGTTACTTAATTAAACCTGTAATATAAATACAAAACATTATACTTGCTCCACTGTTATCAACCATTACACAATAAATAGAAACAGGAAAGCAGGCATTGCTTTATAGTTATTGATATAATTAAAAGCTAGGAATTAATCAAAGTAATTTATCAACTTCCCTAGTTCTGTAGACAAGAAACCTTTTACACAGTAAGTTGTTCCAATGTTTGTGTATTTGTCATATTGAGCAAGAATACTTAGGTTAGTGTAGTGGAGCTGGCCTCTCATCGTAGCATTATTTTTTTCTCTCTCTCTCTCTGTGTGTGTGTGCACTCTGTCTTTGTGATCACATCACCATGGCTCCTTTTCCCACAAAGCCTTGCCTCTTTAATGTTCACTACTCACCATGACTACAGTATAAGCAGTTAAGACAAGCATTTGGGCATGTGGTATCTAAACTGCAGCAGGCAAATATAATTCCATAAATTGTAATCTAGAAAAACACAAAGTTTAGTGTCCAAGATAAAACCATTGGGAATTTTCAAACTTCATTTTTCTCTAATGCTAAAATTTTCTTCCCGGTAGCTTGTAAAGCTTTGTGGGGGAAATGACTTTGACTAAAGTGGAGACCATTTCCCCTTCTCCTGGGCCCTGGATATATTCCTGTTTTCTGATTCAACCACTCCAGAGTAAAACATCAGGACACGTTGTCATTTAGTCTTTACTCTGTTCCTTGTTAGCATCGGCCATGACTCCTGTATGGTATTTGAGGAGATACAGCCAACACTTAGAGGCACATATCAGAAGAACCTCATCTTGATGTAACTTTGAACTTGTACTTACTTGTATTGAGCTTGTACTCTGAAGGCCAGGCTTCTGCCTCACGCAGCTACCACACTCCCCAGCCTCTTGCTTTCTTGTTGAGTTTCCTCTGTGTTCTCCCTCCCCAGATTATAGTTGCTTTGTAATCAGAGAAAGTTCACACTTAGCTCATCAGGTGCCAAGGGAACCTTAATGCCTCAAGCTCCCCATAGTACTTCTGGCCAGGTGTCCACTCAGATCTGTAAACAGCTATCCCAGGAACCAGCATACTCCAGTAAACATTGCTTGTCTGTATTTTCATCTTAAATGGAACTCTGAAATTCAGGCAAGGAAGAATTCAGAATGCTGAAACTGTCAATGAAAATGAAATTTCCAGGTATACTCTATATTTTTATTCCTTAGAATAAAATAGTATTTGTCTGACTTTTAATTAAAAAATGATCTTAATCAATTTATTTGATATATGACAAAATTAGTAGCTATACTAACTTCACCATGTAGAGAAATGCAGAACATTTAATTTCTGTGTTTGAAGATGTTATAGGCTAGCTGTAGAGGCAAATTAAATAAATAAAAACCCACAGGGAAAATATAAATAAGGAGGCTTAAGGATTTGGTAATAAAAATATTGAGTCTTTATGTTGAAAAAAAAAGACTACCATTTTGCCCTTGGATAATATAAATGATGATACAGCATAAACAAAATGCAAGCAAACTGTAATAATTTTGTTTCTCACAATTCACTGTGCCCCATGCCCTCTGCTTCAGTTAAGTAGAGGAAAGATACAGCCGGGCGCCTCTGTTCTTTGGTAAACATGAACTTCCTGTCACCCAGTCTCAGCACTGGAGCCTTTATACAGACAAATGAGCTTAGCATCAATGTCCAGTGTCCACCATCCATCTGACATGTAAATTCACACAACCCAATCACCAGGAGTGTTCTATTACCAATACTCAGTGTGAACCGTCCATCTGACATGAGATAAACTCACAGGCGAAAACATTGGAGGCTTACCAGCTCATTGGTGTTTTACCTTCAGTTCTTCAAGTCTATCTTGTAACTCGGGCAAACATCAGCCTAAACTCCAAGAATCTAACAATGCACAACGCCTGGCATTTTGAGACCCCAGGAAGTAAACACTGTTTACATGATAGCACCCTGGTCTAAGTGCTGATAATGACACAATAAGGTGAGCATTATAGCAGCATCTGTGGAAGTAAAGTGAGATCATCGGTACCTGTCAAGCGCAGTCGCCTCCCTCCTCCAAGTGCAGCAATTAATAATCACACCACCAAGATCTCACATCTCAGTGTCTGCCACAGCAACAAATAGTAACAGGAAAAGGAGGATGAGGAAGCCAGGCAGTGTATCAGGGAGATATCAGCCTAATGCACAACCGGGGAAGCCTCTGGGGTTCCAAAGGAAGACCAGTGCAACTCCCTTCGAGGATCAGTAACTTGATTCAGTACTGCAGTGCATAACTACACACCTAAAATCTTTATGTATGAAGACAATCTGTTGAAGAGCTCAGACATGCTGCAGTGGACCTTTCCCTGCTGAAGCTGGTGCATCCTCTATAGTGCTAGACCAAGAAGTCTGCATGTACAGTGGTATGAGTAAAAAATCCTCATGTATTTCAACACTACTAGTCCGTAGTAGTCAGTGGAGTTGCTTGGGTAGGGTATGGAACATTTAAGGGATGGAGCCTTTCTGGAGAAAGTATGCCTTTCGAACAGGCCTTGGGAGTTGATAGTTAACTCCATTTTCAGTTCACTCCGTCTGTATCAGCTTATAGATAACCAATCTCTCAGCTTCCTGTTCCTGCTGCTTCTGTGCTTGCTGTTTGCTGCTATGCTTCTGTGCTGTGATGGACTCCAATTCCACTGGAACTGAAGACCCAAATAAACTCCTTATTCTATAAGTTTCTTTGGTTATGACATTTTATCACAGCCACAGAGAAGCAACTGATAGACCATGTGAGCTTCACACACAGCTGTGGTGTCAGGACCTGATAGAGGGATGACCCTGGCCCACTGATCTTCTTAGCTTCTCATAAATAAGGCACAGAAAACCTTGGGGTGCTATGATTTTTAAATAAGTGACTAGATGAAATGTCTACTACAGTGCATAGCCTGTGGCAAATACTGAGGAATATGCTGGCAACTGTGGAGGTAGAGCATACATGCATAGGAATTGAACATGAATGAATTAGTGCTTAATGCAATCTTTCTCTCTATAAAACTCCAACTCATCTTGTAAGATAAACACCGAAGTAGAACAAAGCACTGTTTCTGACAATCCTCAAAACTGTCCTTCTCTGTGAAAAACTGAAAGGGAATTGATGCTTTGCAGTGTAATTTTCATAAAATGATGCTCAAAAAGACTAAAGCCACATGGTAAAGGTAGAGGGCTAATAATTTCCCAACTTTTAATTGAAACAACTTGAAAATAAAGTAAAATTTATATTTGTAGCTATATATTTGGATACCAGTCAGTAACTAAATGAGTGTCAGCCACAGCTGAAGCAGCTTAATACAACTAAGAGAAAGTGTTAAAGAGCCTTGTGCCTAACGCTTTGCTGTTATTTAATCCCTTGTTTGTAAATTTTAATATATTCAATACCGTTAAGATGGTGAATTTACAACTTAGCAACATGGTTCATAAATGGCCACACCAGACAACTAAGGTCTAAGTCATGCCAGTTATCCAATGAACATCCCAGAAAACCATTGCAACCCTCTTCCCAATGATCAACTGAACCCAGAAGTGGTCATTCTTATTTCTTACGTGTGTGATGTTCTGCTCAGCATGTCTATGAGACTGGTTTGTCTCTTCCACTTCATTGCTTTGTAGTAGTTCATTATAGGGATATGTAGTGGATTTAGTCACAGATTTATGACTGGGGAATGCTTTCTGTTCCTGGGTTCTAAGAGACATAGTAGATGAACCTTTGCCCTGTGCTCTCTCCACTGATCAGCCTCTCTTAGGAATGCAGTCCAGTAGTGAGCCATTGGCATGGTGCATTTGGTTATGGAAGCACTGCCAACCACTTAAAACATTGGGTAACCAGTTTTCATCAGTGTCTGGGATATGGATAAATGAGTTCCATTAAGTTCTATCGATTTTGGTCATGTGGCTCTGTTAGAGTCACTTACTCTTGTAGCCGCCAGCGCCGTGGACTGGGTTCACCTGAAAGGAGGGCTGGAAATGAAAAGGAGAAGGAGGGGTGAAAGAAGCATGGAGCCAAGACAAAGTTCTCTGATCAAGACTCAAAGTTTAATTTTCAGCACTTGTATATATAGGGGAAGCCCATGGAACCTGTCCTTTGTGTCAGCTGGATTATGTCGTGGGTCAAAGTCAGCGAGCATTGAAAGTTCCTGTAGGAAGCTGCATGTGCATCCAGGGTGGATGACTCCACCTAGGTCCTATTACAATAGGTTTATTGTGGTAAACAAGGTCTTTCTGGCCTGCTCAAGGCTGGAGAAGGACACAACTTAAACATGTACTTGAATTTTCTGGTGATTACTGCATTAAGTCCCACTTATATGTTTATTGGCCACTATGCTTCTTCTCCTGTAAAATGCCTGCCAAAGCTTCCCCTCTTTCATTCAGTAAAGTTACATGGTTTCTTATTAATTTGTTTTATTTTCCAAATATGAATGGCAATATGAAGACACTGTTAGGATCAATATTGTCTTCTATTTTGGAGCTCATTTACATTTGGATAACTTAAGAGTATGTTTTAATAAACAGGAGTTTTAACTCTGGAAAAAGTATAATCCGTCAGTCTCAACAACACTATAAATTGAGTTTTTAAACTTTTGTTTAAAGAACCGCATGTAAGGTTGTATTTATGTATTTATAAATATATATTTAAGTGGATATGTATATACATGCACATATCTGCATACACACACACATGCACATTACAGAGCGAACACTGTTTTCTGCCTCAGGAGACTACAGACTAACTTTAGAACTCAATATCACTGAGTGGCTCCATATATCATTTATCTATTACCTTCTTATAATCTTTAACGAGGTAGAGATTGGTCTTATATTTTCATTTTCATTTTGAAACATAAATAATTAATGAACCATGACATAGAAAATGGATAGTTTCATGACATTTTGATAGCTTTTCTTGTTACTGTTTGCTGATTTTGTTTTCAATCTTTTCTTAAGAACCAAAAGCAACAACTTATAAATTTAAAAAAAAAAAACCATACTGGTTAGACTGTTGTCAACTAGACAAAAACTAGAGTCACATTGGAGGAAGTACCCTCAGTTGAAGAACTGCCTTCTCAGATTAGCCCGTAAGCAAGACTGTGGGAGCATTTTGTGAATTAAAACTAACATTACAGGACCCAGCCCACTGTAAGTGCCATCCCTGAACAGGTGGTCCTGGGTCTTTGAGAAAACAAATTGAAAAACTTATGAGAAGTCAGTCAGTGAGCAGCTTCCCTCCATATCCTCTGCTTCAGTTTCTGCCTCTAGGGTCCTGCCTTGAGACCCAGTCCTGGCTTTGCTGGATGAAAGGTGGTGATATGAACTATAAGATGAAATAGACCCTCCCTCTCCAACTTTGTTTTGGTCAGTGTTTTTTCTCAGAGATAGACAAACAAAGACAGAAAGACCTACAGTGTCTGATGTAATGTTCTGTGTATATTGAGTTCTGTCTCATGATGGAGCTGTGCTGTGTTAATATGCTGACATTACTAATGAGAATGTGGCTGATACAGAATCGACTCAAGAATGGAGGGAAGCAGGATTTCTTTAAGTGTGAAATGAGTGTGATAACAACCGAAGTTTTAGTTACTCAACAGTAAATGTGCAATGCTGTCATCTAGTGACACTGCTTTAGAATAATGACCGGAGAGAAGTGGTAAAGCCTTATATGCAAAACAGGGTACATAAAACAGAGGCAATAAAAAGAGATTAGTTTAATATTGCAAAGCATATTGTAACAAGATTCTTAAGTAGGTAAATCTTAGCTTAATTACAGCTTAGCCAATAATTCCTTTTAGCTTAACCAAATAATATAGCCTGAGGGAAACTGGAAATATTTATTCAGTTACTTGTTTTTGATTAGCATACATTAATTGTATATATTAGGAAAACTCAGTGTAGTAACTCAGTGTGTACACACTGTATGAAATTGTAAGTCCAGCCTCCTTTTATCTATCATCTTTGCTCCTCACCACACAGAAACCTCTGCCAACTATCTGTCTGATTTTAGGTTGACTTTAATCTTTAATTCTCACAGAGAAGGAATGAGCACGGATTACCTTTCTGTGTCTGGCTCAGTCTGGCTCATTAGTGTGATAACTCCAGGTCCTCCTTGTTGCAAATGACAGGATAAATAAACAAGCCATTATGTAGGGACCAAATTGATCTATGGTCTCAGCAATCATGGTGATCACACACACACACACACACACACACACACACAGAGAGAGAGAGAGAGAGAGAGAGAGAGAGAGAGAGAGAGAGAGAGAGCGCTGGCATCTGGGTTGCTATGGCATTTACATCACCAAAGGCAACTGAAGAGAGAAGAGTTTTCTTAATGAGAGGCAAGGTCTGTACTTAGATATGGGTGTAAGGCCAATTGTTTGTAGTGTGGTTAGTTTAGTTAAGTGGTGGTTGTAGGTTTTCCTCCAAGATTCATTACTTCATTAGTTCTCAGTAATTGGCTACATTTCCAGTACCAGGCATGGTTTCCCTGTAGTTTTAGATTTTTCAAAACCTACTTTATTTAGGATTCTTAAACACGTAAACTTCTCTTCTAGCCCCCTGACCATAAATAGGGGAGAAAGAATGTTAATAGGAAAAGAGAGTTGTGAGCCTTCTTAGAAGTAGTTCCTTGGGGTGATTCTACTCTTTGTTGTCAGCAGTCCAATTCAATAACAAATGACAAACATGAACCAGTAGTGACTGGTTGATCTAACAGAAACAGAAGGCTCTGCTGAATCTACACGAGTCAGCAGAAGTGACCAGAATCAGCCCAAATACCACTGAGAAATTCTTTGGTACATTTCTCTCTACAAAATGAAGACCAATGAAGAGCAGCAAAGATCAGTGAAGTGTTGGACAACAATGCAAGAGCACTGATTGTGGGGTTCCATTTATGCTTGAGAAGCAATAACATGCCCTCTCAAGTATCTGTTTTCAGCAAAACATCACATATCCTCTCACAAGACACCTTCCAGAAAAATATCACATGACACAACTGAGCAGTTAAAGAAACCAGAAATTCCTACTGCATGTCCCTCTTGTTGAACTGGTCTTAAGACCAATTAGAGATCTGTGAGTTACTGCTAAGGTATATATGTCACTACTGTGCCCATAGGGATATTGTGCCATGTAGATTGTTGCTGTGGTTCATAGGCATTATAGCTGGATAGGACTATTGGCTTCTTCTCTCCTTTAGAAGATTGCATGGTACCTTCTTGTACCATGAAATCTGGTCCTCATGAAAGACGGTTTCATATCAGAATTAGCTCAGGGGCTTCTGGGACCTGTATCTAAAGTCTAAGACCTGTGGTCTCTATCAATATTGACTTACCTTCTACTTCAGGGGGACAACAGCAATAAGGTATATGTTTTGAGAGTCTCTAGGACATCACTGATCAACAACTCAAAAGCTAGCTTCTCATGACTGTTTTTGGGATTTTGTTTGATGTTCTTGGTTTCTTTGAGGGGATGTACAGAAAAGGACAACCAATCAAAATACAGAGTTGTAGAGCTGTAGAGCTCATTGAAAACATAAACATTTATGAAAAACAAAAACAAAAAAAAAAAACAAGCAAAAAACCTAAGTCTCAGACATCATTGCAGAAAGGGAACAGAACATTTGTTAGAACCAGAGGATTAGGGAATTTGCCATAAGAATGTGTGTCCTAGTAATATTGCAAGCTATATTCATGAAGACGCACCACCATGACTTCCTAAATATGAGATGAACAAGATTAAAGAATAGAAATGCTGATATGTGTTGGATAAAGCACAGGAGGCCTCAGCCTTACACAAAGAACTACAGACAACTAAATAATGCTGAGAACAGGAGAAAGTCTTCCCTGGGATAGAACACACAGATTGATTGCTGTCTTATTTACTGTTGTATTGATTTAATAAAACATCACAACTAAGGCAACTTATAAAGAAAAGTATTTAACTGGGGCTTGCCCACAGTTCATAGAGTTAGTCCATAGTCACCATGGTGGGGAACATGGCAGCATGCAGGAAGACATGATGCTAGAGCAATAGCTGAGAGCTCACATCTGATCCTCAAGTTCAAGACAGAAGAAAGATGGACTTGGGGCAACTGTGGGCATTTGAGACCTAATTGCCTATCCCTAGTAACACACTTTTTCCACCAAGGTCATACTTTCTAATCGTTTTTCAAACAGTTTCACTCTCTTGTGACTAAGCATTAAAATATATGAGCCTATGGGAGTCATCTTCATTCAGACTATCATAATTTTCTAATACAAGGTGGTTAGCCCTGAAAACATTCATACAGTTAACATTATGTAAATGAATTAGGTTGTATTTATAAATATATATGCAACAGAAATTAATGTAAAAACAGTAAAAAGAGGCCACGAATTAGAAAGAGAACAAGGATGGTATATGGGAGAGTTTGGAGGCAGGAGAGGGTAGGGAGAAATGATAGGATTATAATATAGTCTCAAGAATAAAAGAAGTGGTTAGAGACTGGAGGGTAGGGAGAGAAGAGATGAGAGAGAGGAAAGTGTCCAGCAAAAATCCCCCTGCTAATTTTCCTTTTTTCTTTTATCCTTTTTTCATATTTGCAGTTAATCTTTTTATTGGTTATTTTATTTATTTACATTTCAAATGTTATCCCCTTTCCTGGTTTCCCCTCTGCAACCCCACATCCCAATCCCCCTCCCCCTGCTTCTATGAGGGTGCTCCCCCACCTACCTCCTGCCTCACTGCCCTAGCATTTCCCTATGGGGGAATCAAGCCTTCACAGGGCCAAGGGCCTCCCCTCTCATTAATGCCATGCGAAGCAATACTCTGCTACATTTGCAGCTGGAGTCATGGATCTCTCTTTGTGTACTCTTTGTTTGATGGTTTAGTCTTTGGGATCTCTGGGTTGAGGGGAGGTCTGGTTGGTTGATATTGTTCTTCTTCCTATGGGGTTGCAAACCCCTTCAGCTCCTTCAGTCCTTCCCCTAACTGCTCCATTTGGTCCATTTTGGTCCATGTGCTCAGTCTGATGGTTGGTTGCAAGCATCCGCCTCTGTATTTGTCAGGTTCTGGCAGAGTCTCTCAGGAGACAGCTCTGTCAGGCTCAAAAGTATGGATGCTTCAGTCATACTTAGAAAAAGGAATAAAATAATCAAGGGAGGTAGAGGGAGGGAAGGGAGGGACTTAGGAAGGAGAGTGGAGGGGAAGGTAAAAGGGGGGATAGGACCAGGTGTGAGGGAGATGTACAGGGGATCAGAAAATTGAACAGAGGTATATAACAGTGGGGGATGGGGAACCAGGAATAGTCATCAGACAGTCATAGATGCCTAGGAAAGCAAGAGGCACCCAGGACCTAACGGAGATGACATTAACTGAAGTACTCCCCCCACTCAAAAGAAAAGAAGAGAGACCATATCCAGAGGGTAGGCATGGCCCCTGGTTGACAGATGGGGCTACCCACCCATCTCAAAAATACTAACCCAGAATTGCTCCTGTCTAAAGGAAATATAGGGACAAAATGTGGAGCAGAGATTGAAGAAAAGGCCATCCAGAGACTGTCCCACCTGGGGATCTATCCCATATGCAGAAGACAAACCCAGACACTGTTACTGATGCCAAGAAATATTTTTCCTCTTTTCGTTCAGCCTAGGACCCCAGCCGTATTCTGATGTATTTTCCGAGCTCAAGCTCAGTTACATCTCCGTGGAAACCCCTTCACAGGTACATTTTATGCCATGTATATGTTAGTAGGATTACTGCACCGTTTCTAGCAATGAGAGTCTTTTCCATTTCTGTGGTTTGTTCAGGTTATTTCATGAGAACATTGTAATAGTCACTGTAGAGGCCATGGGCATCTTTGAATAGCTATATACCTGGATGTTTTATTACAGCACAGATGAACAGGATAGGCTTCATGAGTTCTTTCTCAGCAATTTCTTATCGATGTATAATCTGCTCCGGAGTTTTGAATTTTATCACAGAAATGGTGACATTGCTGAATTTGTTTATTAATTCTACTGACCTTGTGATAGAATATTTAGTTTTTTTTTTCTGGGTATTGCTCCATATCTTCCGAAAAGAGAAAGCTTATCCAGCTTTCTATTTCTGTATGAACTGTTTTTCTTTTATTTTCCTTTTCTGACATTCCTCGGTAAAACTTCCAATATTGAACTGGACAAGAGGAGTGGGAGTAGACACCCTTTTCATGTTGTAGAACATATATAAAGTGTGTCCAGCTTTTGTACATTGGGTAGATGGCAGCTGCAATGAACATTATGTTGGTAAAATGTACGTTATTTCAAATCACTGCTATGTTGCCTCTGGAAGTTTATTTGCCATTTTTCTCCCCATTCAGACCCAGGAAAGTTCTCCTCAAATTGTCCTCCAAGACAGACTAAGGATCAAAGAGGCTCTCTAGTTCCATAACAGAAAGAAAGTAAATCAGCAAGCAGTATTATCATCATGCAATTGAGAACAACCAAAAGATGAAGTATTTCCAAAGTGGGAAGAGAAGCTGGAAGCATCTCTGTGTGAAGATCTCCGTTCTTGGTACTCCTGATAGGGAATTTCAGTGTGTCTGTCTCAGGGCTCCTGTGTCAGTTTCTGCTGTGTATCAAAAGTCCCAATTTTATCTTTTTACCCTGTTTACTCTCTTGTCTGGCTCCTTACTGTTTGACACTGTGACGTGCAGTGGGCTGCTATTTTGCTATTTGCTGCTTCTGTAATAATCTACATCTATTTATTCCTTCAATCTTGTTTGCTCTATGCCTAATAAATGCTCTTGTTGTAAACCCACAACATAGCGATTATAAATCATTCTCTGAACCACATAGAACAATGGCTGTGGATTATTGATATTTGGTGTGATGTCTAGTCTTGGCATACATGGGAAGAGCAAGCCTCAATTGAGGAATTGGCTCCATCAGATTGCTTGGCTGGTGATGGATGATGAGTTTACGAAATGCTTGTCTACATGTAATGAGCTGGTCATTCGATAACCATCCTTCATCCTGTTGAAATTGTGTATTATAATTATGGATTTTTTTCTAGTGTTTAACTATCATAAAATTTGGGAGAATAAACTCATCAGTGAGAATGATTAGGTTGAGTTGCTGATTGATTCAGTTCACTAGTATTTTTGTTATGATTTTTTTTCATTTTTGTTCAGCAGGAGTGACCCTGGTTTTTGTTTGTGACTTTTGTTTCTTGTCTGGGTTTGGTGTCAGGTAATAAGAGCCTCAGAATGAGTTTGAAAAGGTCTCTCTCCTTTTATTTCCTTGAGTAGATTGAGGAGACTTGGTGGAGTCTTCTGTTTTGACTTACTCTGCAGTGAAGTTAGCTGTTCCTCACCTTTATCATAAGTTACTTTATCATACTTACTTTATCATAAGTATTTCACAGTTGCCTTGGTCTCACTCCTCATAAGTTGTCTGGTTGGGAATCCTGTGGTGTCATGCCTCCAACTCAGTAGATTATTTAAAATGTAAATATTAATCCATTATTCCAGGTTTTCTGAGTTGGTATGAACTAACTGCCTATAATTACCGCTGACAGTCCTTTACATGTCTGTGTAATCTTTACATGTCTGTGACCTGTCTTTCTTCACTGACTATGCTTATTTTGGCCTTTCTCTTTTTTCTAAGTTAGTCTGATTAAAGCTTTGTTAATACTGTATTTTTTAAAACCGGCTTATTTATGAACAGTTTCTACATTAATTATTTTATTCATTCCAGTTCTTCCTCATTTATTATAACTTTGTGCTTTATATATTATTATGTTACTATTATATATATATATATATATATATATATATATATATATATATATATATTATACAATGAATTCATAATTTAAAATGTTTGGCTTGTTTCGATTTTTGAGAAAAATATCTCATTTTATAGTCCCGGCTGGCTACAACTCACAGACATTTTAACTCAACTTCCAATATGCTGGGATTATATGATCTCATTTGGGGGTAAATGTTTATTACTGCTTTTTTGGAAGTTTTCTGTAATTTTTAGGATTGTATCTTTAACATTTGCATTTACCTCAGGAATTACTTATTCTATCTTTTGTGACAAGGCCTTGCTACCTTGTATAGGATGATCTTAACCTTGCAGGCTTGGACAGGACTCACCTCTCATGATCTTTCACTGGTGATTACGGGTTGACCTTTGTTTCTATATCTAGATTGAGTCATAATAAGTTTTACCTGTGGAAGTTTTTAGAGTTACCATTTCTTTGGTTTCCTAACACAACCTTAAGGATCCATAAATCACAATTCTGTTGTTTCTTTTGTTGTTATCTACAAGTTTTATTCCACCATAGTCAGAAACAAGATTTGATTTAATTTATCAAGACTTGTCTTTTAGTTTAACATGTGACCCTTCTTCAGCATGTTTGATGAGCTGTGTAGAATGCATGGTTTGTAGCCATTGGAAAGGGTGTTCTGTGGGACTGTTGAGACATTCGATCTACTATAAATATTAACACACAAAACCCATGTCAATTGATGAAACTGCCACGCACAGAGTCAAGATTAACTTACGTGGCACAGATAGGGAATGACTTACTTTTTTCAGTGGTTAGCACCTAGGGTTGTGTCTTCTCTGATAGTCCACATTCACCTTGGTAAACCTCCAGCTTTTGTTGTTTCCTGGATGCTGTCTGAGACACATTCTTTGAGACCCTTGATCCTCTGAGTTGAATGAGGTGTAAGAAGCTCCCTGGGGAGCTCAGCCCTTGCTTCTTGTTGGTCCCTCTCCACAACAGTTGGATTGAGGAATTATTTTCTCACAGTTTCGAAGGTTAATTTCTCAGAGCAAATGATGTCATTTCCAGTCTCCCCCACAGCTTCTCACCTTGTTTTGTAGTTTTATTTTAATAACAATTATTCTGACTTTACTGAGATGTGGTTTCTACTAAGAAGATTGCGAATGTCTGTCCCATCTGCATCATTCATGGAGTTGATCAACTCTACTATAGATTAATCTACTGCCTTCAGGTGATTATGGTGTCTTATTGATCCCCTCTAATAGTACTTCACTGTGGAAATGTTTTTCCCCAAACAAATTATGTTTTCTAATTATTCAAATATAATGATTCTTAAGTAGGCACTACCGATTATTCTTCAGTACAACATTTTTATTGTTACATTTTCAGAAATAATAGCTATTGATTTCTTGTGTTATAACGTACCCGGGTCCGTTAATGTATCCTTATTAGATTTCCTGTCCTATTTCTTATGGAACTCTCTCCTTCAGCCTTCATCATTTATATAGTTCAGTAGTGCATTCATTCATTTTACTGGAAATACACAATAGGTTTTCAGATGGAACAAGACTCTGTAGTGATAACTAAAACTTCACTGTGAATGTCACAGGTAAATCACAGAACAGTCACTCTCAAAGGCACACACTTAGTGATATTTTGTTCGTTTTGTGTAAGTACAGCTTACTCAACACAGCATAGAGTACCAAATAGTGG
This sequence comes from Grammomys surdaster, assembly GCF_004785775.1. Classification (NCBI taxonomy): domain Eukaryota; kingdom Metazoa; phylum Chordata; class Mammalia; order Rodentia; family Muridae; genus Grammomys; species Grammomys surdaster. Next base: position 3,200,038 of record NW_021604730.1, read on the forward strand.
ATAAATAAGACATATCACTTATGAAGATTTGAATATAAAAAATAATGGAATTCTTTTGTTTGTAATATGATAAATATGACAGACATATAAACACAGGTTCCCTATGATCTAACTCAGATGAGAAACCTAAAAATATTCGTGTTGTAAAAATGGATAATGGCATGAGCTTCTCAGGAGTTGGAGGGAAGAGTAGGCAGGATGGAGAGAGGTTGATTTATGGAAACTAATTGCTGTTGGATGGAAGGAGGAAGCCTTGTGTGCTGTTGCATGGTAGATACTTTATATGATAGTAATGTATTTTCCAGATGTTACAAGTTTTGATTTTTTTCATAAAGAAACATAGTAAGTATTTGAGGTAATATCTACACTCACGTCAACTTAAGCATTGTCAGGGTACACAGTAAACATGGACTGAAATGCTCAGACTTGGTTTTCCAGTGCAACTAATATTAATTCAGTTTTAAAAGCCTAACCAGCCAGTAAGCCAAAGCACAAGTTTATGTTATCAAATATATGTGTGCTCACATTCAATATGATTTAGCTGGCATTTTTGCTGTGGTCTCCACCAGTGCAGAGTCAAATGAATGATGAGGCCAGGATCTCAACTCTTGCTCTGCTCCCTGTTCTACGTCTAGCCTCACACAAGCTGCTCTGGCAATTCAACCACTTGTATTCTTCTGACTAAATCCCCTTCTCTCTTGCCACTTTGTCTTTAAATCAACAAAACATTGAAATCTTCTGCTTCACATACCACATCGACTTTCTCTTATATTGCCATCAGGAGAAATCATCATCCCTCTATGAATACCTGCCATTATGCTAACCCCACTGAAGCAATATGATAATACCTTTCTATTTTAGGGCTCCTCATTTACATGTGCAAAGCTATCTGCTGGGCAATGTAACATATTCAGGGAGGGATCACAATGGGGCAAATATCACAGAATGTAAAATTCTGCTTCACACACGAAAACCTGAAAATATGTGAGAATACTCAATGCATCATTGTTTACAAGGACAGGAATTTAGAAACAATATGCTTATTCGTGGAATCCAAAAACAACAACAAAAATACAGCAGCAAGGTATAGAGAATTAAAGCCAAATTGAACTAAAATTAAAATCAAAAGAAATGTATTAATTGAAAAATAAGAATAATGAACACGATTTAGGTAAATGACAGAAAACAGAAGAAAATTGCAAGGGGACCGATTTAGGGTTGAGCTTTCTTTAAGATTTGCATCAGTTTTGTTAAATAGACACCAATTATTTCCTGTACAGGAGAGGGGCCTGTAAGCTCTTCAAAGGCTCAGAATGGATACTATGAACGCAAGTATCATACTATACAAATTCTGAACACTGAGCGACTTGTGAGGAATATGTGTTTGTGTATATTTAAGGTAATTCTGAACACTGAGCGACCTGTGAGGAATATGTGTTTGTGTATATTTAAGGTGTACACCAGAAATATGTATAACCATGTGTATATAGTAAATATACATTTATACATACACACACACATATCAAGAGATACATATATATATATATATATATATATATATATATACCAAGAGATACATACACACACATATCAAGAGAAGCATACACATACATATACATATATATATATCGATACACACACACACATATATATATCAAGAGATGTGTACATACAAATGCATACGCACACAGACACACAGACACACAGACATACACACACATGAGTCTAGTATATATGGTTCAGAACTAATTCACAGTAATGATGCCAGAGTAAGGTCTGTTGAAGAATGTTGGGACTGTGGACAAAAATGAAAATGGCTTCTAATAATGAATTTAAATTATTGCTACTGAAAAGTTATAAATAAAAAAAAATAATTGCATGCCTGGTAAGAAATGAGACAAAATGTTCTGACCAAAAAAAAGAAAAAAATAGGGCCAGCTGGTTCCATAATTGAAGATTCTGGTGGCTTCTCTTTTTTCTTTCCTTTAAACTGACATTACTTTGTATACTTTATCTTGTAGAAAGCACAGGGTGTGATACTGAGTCTCAATACTCACTTGAAAGCATCTTCTCTTAGGAGGAAAATGAACTTCTCATAGGAGAACTAGAATATGGATGTACATGCAGCTAACCTGAAACATTAGGTTTGCATGTGTGCATGAGTTTGTGCACACATGCATGTGTGAGGCTGAGGGAACGTGCACCCCTCTACATGCATGTCGAAATCAGAATCTACTGGGTGTTTCTCTCTATTATTCCCTACCTCCTTCTTTTTGGTGAGGTTCTCTCAATAAAGATGACTTATAGTTTCCTCTGGCTGGCAACTTGCTAGCCCATGATCATCTGTTCTATGTCATCCTGGTGCAGGAGTATTTCAAGCTTGTGGCCTAGCTATCTTTTTAGATGCATATTGAAGATCCATGCTCAGGTCCTCATGTTTTACCCGTAGAATCAACTCCCATCCCAGTATATTTAGTTTTGACGATTTAATAAATCTCCACATTTTAATTTCACTTTCTCTATAGTGTATGAGACAAATACAAAACCCAAAAGTTGTAATAGGGGTTAAATATTGGGAGTTTAGGGATATAATGTGAAGTACGGGTAGGAGAAAAGCAGAAATTATTCAGGAGATGTTTTTCGACTTCGCAGTAACTTTGTGGGGTTTAGTTGTGGCCAAGAAAATCCCTTCTAGCCACAGCGTACATTGGACAAATTGACGTTTGCTCATGAGATCTCCATTGTGTCTATAGTTTCGAAGTGAATTATTGATTCTTGAAATGTAATTAAAATCAGAAAATGACATTATCTGAGAGAAAAGGGATCCCCAGATGCTGTGTTTGTCATGTAGGAGCAGCTGGAAAGCTGACCCAAAGTGTGAGCTCTATAGTCTGCATTAAGTGTCCACGACAGTGTGACTCTATCCTCGGCAGTAAGATGGACATAGTGGACATTTGGGAGTTGAGAAGACTTGAATTTTCTCAGCCCTAGCATTAAACAAAATGTGCAGTTCATTACTGTGAAGTTTACCCTATGCCAGACAACACATTTATTACAATGGCCGTTGTCAGCATTAGATACTTCAATTAGAATTGAAGCAGTTTTATGTTCATTGTCTATCTTCAAATCCAGAATTAAATTACTCACCCTTATGGACCACGAGTGAGAACAACATTCGTTAGGGAAAGCTCCATGACCTTGATCTTCATCTAGTGTCCAACAGGTCACGTGGTTACGGAAGATGACTGCGCACCCTCAGAGTTCCTTCTGTGAATTCTTCCCAAAAATGGCATGATTACTTTATTTGGAATCATAGCATTAAGTTAAATCAACTTAAGCCAAAGATTTTGTCAAGGTGCTTGGCAAAGATACATTCAAAGAACGATTCTGATCTGATCCTAACTTTCACGGTTTCCTCTCAGTTCGCGTCCTGCCACTCATCAACTCAAGCTGTTGTAGCAGGGCGCCATGATCTACGAGCCCAAAATGGCGGCCTGGTCCTGGTTTGCAAATGGCTACCTTTCCGTTGTGTGTTCATATAATGTCTCACTTCCTTTTTGTAGCAATATCTGCCCCATCCTATACTCTACCCTTACTTCCTTTCCCAAATCCTTTACCTCTCCTCACCTGTGCTTCATGCTATAGACGCTGGATACTTTTAGTCTGCCCATGCCCATGAGGGATTCGACAAGATCCTAGGGAAGGGGGCGAAAGAATGAAGGGACAAGAGACACAAAAGAGGAGAGCAAGTCTAGGGCTCTGATCAAGCTCTCCTTTAATTTCAGGTGGCAGGTTATAAGGACACAGCAAAACAGGAAGTTTAGGCAAGGGTCATTGCTGAAGGCTATCCTACTATCGTATCCTCATTGCCCAAGACCATCCCGCTGTTGGGCTCCCAGGAAATGTCAGACGTTCTTTGAGTTCCTGGGATCTGAGACCGTGAACATCGTTTTTTAACCTTGTACTTTAACTGACTAGGTTTTTCGAGAACAACAGGTAATTTCATGAGGTTCTCTTAGAACATCAGGTAATTTGAAGGGCTTGGCTCCTGGCAATATTCTTTTTGTTGGCCACCACTATAATGCACCCCAAATAAACATCTTTTATTAATTCACAATTTTATTTTAGTTCACTAATCCAGGTTCCAGTCTGTTATTGTGGGAAAGCTATAGTGACAGCAAACAGTTGGGCATGTCACATCCATAGGCAGAAGCAGAGCGTTATGCTTGCTACTTGGCTCACTTCATTGCTCTGATATAGTCCAGGGCCTACTGATCAGGAATAGCAGTTCTCATGGGTCTTCCAACATCAGTTAACTACACCTTTTCCCACCAAACTTGGTCACAGTCCAACCTAACAAAGGCAAGCCTTTATTAAGAAACACTTACAAGTACTTCTAGGTTTTGTCTAGATGACAGATAACGCATTAGTCCAGGTGGGTACCCAGTGGTCAGTTGCTGAGACTATTTTTTGCTTTCTTTTCTAAGACTCTGAAGACAGGCTTTGTTTCCTGCAGCCAAGATGGCCAGTGTATTGAGCAGATACCTTACAAGCTTTTAACTGTCTTACAGAGATAATTCACATTCTCTACTAATGTAATGTTGTAAAAGTGGAAAGTAGTGCTTATTGAAAAAAGAAGCTACAAATGGAAAATAAAAAATCCTTTGTGTATTTTCCAAAAATAAATTTTATTATTATCCATTATCCATGGGTTTTATCGGTCTCCATTATCCACTAAGAAATCTACTTAGACTGTATCTGTGACTATTACAGGCTTCAGCAGGGACTGTGTGGCTTTCTGAATGCCTGTTTATTTATAGGGAAAGGGACTCAGTAGCCTCCGGTTGAGTTCTGTAAGTGAGCTCGTTACTTGCCAACGAGCCTTTGGTGCTAAGCCGCTGATCTGAGCTTGCGTCTCTCCTGGGATGGCCAACAGCGGTCTGCTGTCAGAGAGCTGCTTCCTGACAAACTTTAGATCCACTTTACCTTATGATGTGAAACACTGTCTCTAGGCCAGGAATGTCACCCTTGCTTGCTTCTAAGGAGCTGCACGCTGTGCTTCTGGCCTGTGCTCTGTGAGACTGAGGCCAAGCCTCCAAGCCGTGATTTCCGTTGGTTTCGCTTTAAGACCTGCTCATGTGAGAAATGTGGGAAGAGCGAGGAAGATTTGCTTTGTTCAGTTTTCTCCTGTGTATTTCTAGAATGTTCCTCATTCTTGCAGACCTTATCCATTGGCATTAGCAATCCTCCTCACAGCAACAATAAGGCAAGGTTTCAAAATTATAGCACGCCCACACCTGCCCAGCTGTCAGGAAATACCAGCACCCTCCACCAGGGGCGTCTCTCCGATCTGCACCCAGATTCCAGGTGTTCTTCTAACTCAGTGTGCAGACACTGTCCCCTCTCTAAAGTCCCCACATTCACGTCTCTGGGGTGGTCAGTTGGTAAAGGGTAGGCACCAAATTACTGTATGAATGGAACTGAGTCAGGCATGAAAACAATGAGCTTGGGAAGAACAACTAAGTTAAAATTGTTTTATTTTTATTTTTCAACAGAGGATCATGTCTTCCCTGGGAAACTGAAGAATGTTTGTAGCCATAATGAGATGCATTCATGCCCAGTGTGACAGCATTGGAACAGCCTGCAGTGATTGAATGCAATACCTTTTCATGTTAGGAGAAAACAGAATGACACTCTTGAAGGTTTGTTTTGTTCTGTTCTTAGTCTTTCAGTATGCTTATATTTTTCTTTAAAAAGTAAAATGAGAAGAAGTACCAGTGTAAAAACCTGTAACCTAAAGTACTGAAGATTTTATTTGCTCTGATACCCCAGCTTTCTTTCCCATTGTGTTATCTTCCGAAGGACCCATATTAGGACTCCTTCATGTCTGGCACAGCCTGGCTCGTCCTAGGCAAACATTCAAGAGTGCAGTTGTATGAGACTGCAGTGATCAAAGGGAAAATGTATGTTCATCTTTCATTCTGTAAACTTCTTACGAGGACACAATTTAAGCGATGTGTGGTTTTAAAAGCAGAAAGTGTGAAAGCCAAATGTTGATACTGAGGTATGGGGTGTTCTGTTACTATCTTTAAAGGTAAATGTTTACACAAAATTATTGTAGGGTAATAAAAATAAATAAAATAAGTCTGAACCCATGTAAATAAAAGTAATAAACAGACAGTAAGTTACAAAAAATGTTATCCTACAAGATGACTAAAGCCTACATTTATCCACACTGTTAGCATTAATGGTGCACCACCTGGTCTTATGAGAAAGGGTATACACAACTTTATTAATAAATCCTAAAATCCTCAGATTGTCAGGCTGGTTTCCTGTCCCTGCTTCATTCGCACTCTGGACCAGAACCCATATACAAACTCAATTAAATCTCATTCTCAAAGTTGCTTTTAGTTATGGTACAATAAAAGAAAAGTGACTAATATCTACCCCACATTACAATCTTGGTCATAAAAGATAGATATCTGTATATTTCATGACATAATGTCTTAATCCTGTCCTCAGCTGAAAATAGTTTTAATTGGAGACCATCTCCACATTTACAGGGTACTAAATAATGAGTTTTATGTCTAAGTTAATATTTATATGCACAAATTTCACTTATTTTGTTTTCAAAATATCTCACTTCAATTTTTTGACATAATTCAAAGTTTCCTTAAACTTTAAATTTTTAATTGGTCTAGCACTGGAACAAAACATCTCAATAATTCAGATTTGAATTTAGTGTATCCAAATTCATTATTTTCTGTAGGATTTTCTAAGTTAAATATATTTCCACAAATTAGTTTGTATTTTGATTAAACTTGTCAGTACATAAACACTAATAATATCAGGTCACTCCTAACATGTATTTTCATCAAATAACAAACATGCTTTAGAAATGTACAGCTTTTGGCATATTATCTAAAAATAAATCTCAGTGAACAGAATGCTCAAGTGATAAGTTTTGACAAATAAACCAAGAAACAATTTTATATACCGAAAATCACAAAAGATTTGTGAAATAATTTCTATCTCAACTACAGTTAAAATTGCTTATTTTCATATAAGTTTCTTGATCCATGAACATTGAGTCCACTTATAACCATAAAACAGACCTGCCAACCTAACTCCATCATGAATCTACTGACTTCTCCCCAAATTAGAGTTGGCTGGATTAAAAGTACCACTTAGGCATCCCGGATTTAATATATCAAAAACTATGTTCAAAGGTACTTCTGACCTAAGTATTCAAAATGTAGCTTAATAAAAATAATTTTTATCTTCACAACTCCAAAGCTATCAAGCCCACAATGCTCACATGATACTTCTGGCTCATTCTTTTTGCCAACATTTTGACACCTATTTTAAGTTCCTACTGAACTTAAGTAGCTGTGTCAAAGAAACCAAGACATCTCCTTTGATTAAAAATCAGCAAACATGTTCTCCCTTCTCCATTTCTGTGCCTTTAACCATGCCAGCTTCTTTGGCTGGACTATTTTTTTTGTTTGTTTCAGCCTGTCATCTCTTTTAGTTATACTTCAAGAAGTAGTTTCCAAGCAACCTCCTGCATGAATTCTTCTATTACTTCAGCATCAGAATTGCATCGTCCACATCACACTATCTAGTCTCTGTTATATCCCACATCTTGAAAGGATCCCAGATCCTGTGATCCCTTACATACAGTTTGGCAAGTGAGTATCAGTCGGTAACAAATAGTAGCAATGTGAAAAGCTAAGGGCAGGATGGATGTCGGTGTCGGAAGCAGAAGTGTGACAACCCTCATGATAATCCCGTGTGTTTACCCACAGACACTTACTCTTGTACTTTTTGGTTTCTTGTATTGTTATTGTAGAGAAGTTCAGCTATTCATTTAAGCTTCATGTCTCTAAAAGCCAGAGGATCTTGTAAACATTTGAAAATGGAAAAATGCTTGCTTCTTCACAGTTTCACCTTTCCCCACACTCTAGCTGTTCCTTTGTCCTGATTGCTTTCTTGTGTTTGGAAGACCATTATTCTTCTAATTTCTCTACGAGTCACCTTAAAACCCATTTATATTAAGTAAGCAAAGCAATATAAGCAAAGCAAGAGTAATTATCTGAAAATAGTTGTTTATTTGGAGCATGAAATTCTAGGCCTGCAGTACAGAAGAAAGTAATGTAAGAGGCATGAAAACATGTTTACAGTATGTATTTTTTAAATAAAAATAAATTAATACTAACAATATATAAACTAAGTTCATAAATAGAATTTTATATTAATATGTGCATGTATACATTCTTCTAGGTTCAGTGAAATGTATTGTCTCCATATGGTTGATAGAGATTACATAGGATACTAGACATCCTTCTATAGCCCCTCTAGGTATATTGGAGCACATGCCTGCACATTTTCATGTGTATGTACCAAACCTAGTATACACGTACCACACATGTAAACTGAAACCATTCATTCACAATGCACATCATGCATACCAAACTCATCCATACACACACACACACACACACACACACACACACACACACACACAGAGAGCCTGAATCACCCTATGTTATACACTTGATGCTTAAAGATACTATTTAATCTATATGGCACATGCAGAAAATACTGAAAAGTAAGAAAATTACACTGTGATATAATAGATAACAATCAAGTCAAGACATGGCATGTTTTTTTAACAGTGTATAAGCCTAGAACGACTCTATAAATCAAGGAATGGGAGATTATAATCAACTATATTTTAGCTATCAGGTCAGCTTTATTTGTGTTCCACATCCACATGTTCTGAATAACAGAGACATTAGATAAGTTTCGTACTGTTTTTTAGAAAAATATCTACAAATTCATTTGAAATTTCATTAAAGGGTAAAAACAGTGTCTCCACCCTCATAAGACTATGACATTCTTTAGGGCTGTAAAGATAACTATCTTGTCTTTAAATGGTCCCTGTATTATGCCTTCTAACAAAGTCTTCTTGACATGTTTATCAAAACCACTATTGTCTTCAGCACACCTTGACTGGAACCCTCCTGTCCTTACAGAGGAAGGACAGTATCCTTGAGACCATCTTGCATGAAGAGTTTGTAAAGATAGATGATGCTAGGGAGATCCTGCTGCCCCTTTGTCAGACATTCAAGAAAAGCAGCTTCAAAAAAGAAGAATTCAAGAACCCAAATGGAGCGACTGTTCGGCATAATTACCAAGTATTGGGAAAAACAAATGAATCACCTTATTCTTAACTCAATCTTTTTAGTGACTTGCTTCTGTGTATCAATATTGGTCCTTCCAACATTGTAAGTTAAGGAAATAACTTCATGTGACATATTAAGCACAAGATTCAGAGCTGCAAAGAAACCACATACACACACAGGCAGCCACACACACACACACACACATACACACACACACACAAGCAGGCACACAGGCACACAGACACACACACACATTCACACAGACACACACAGACACACACATGTACACATGAACACATACTCACACATACACATGCACAGATACATACACAGGCACACAAATGCATGCACACACACATATATACACAGGCATGCATACATGTACAGAAATGCATGGATGCATGCACACATACATGCATGCATACATACATGCGCACATATACACAAACACACAGACACACACACACATACACACACACACACGAGGTTTCTATATTAACACTTTCAGAATGCGGAACAAAGAATACAGCTTGTTTTATAAGTGCCTATCTGGTTTATATGGGGCTTAGGGTTCAAGCCCGGAACCACATAAACCTGGTGTGTTGCACACACACTCTGGAAGGTAGGCACTTGCCTCAGTGTTCAATGTTATATTCAATTACATAGTGAATTGAGACCAGACTGGGCTATAGTATACTGTCTCAGTGGAAAAAAAATGTTTAAAATATTGTAAAATTCTATTGAAAACTATATATTCCTTTGAGTTGTTTTCAATGCTACTACCACAATGCAAACTTCTCTCTTTTATCTCATAAATGTGTATAAGAAGACATTGCATTATACAATACACACACTTCCCCATTCCTTTCAGATACTGTTTTTTGATTGACAAGCAAAGTAACGTTACTTTCACTGAAATCCTCTACATAGCCTAGTCAGTTAGAAGTGAGTCATTCTGACCACCTTTAAAAATGAGACAAGTCATAGAAGTGTTTCTAGTCTCTATGATATCTATTAGACAGTGGAGAGAATGCATAACTCAAAACAGAGAAAAGATGTGCATACTTCCACACACAAAGGTGCTTCAATGTTCTTCCTCACAGCATCTTGTGAGGATCTTTCTGGAACAATGCAACCATGGTCATCCCAGAACAGTCTTGGCACTGTGATGGCTTCAGATATCACTATCCATGGCCAAATTACAGACACAAGAATACCAGCAGAAAATTGATCTGTGCACTGAGTCTTTACCAAGGGCCTCGGGAACCATTAAGAGTTTCCATTTTCAATGAAGACCTGTAAAAATTTTTGAATGCTGACATAAATAAGGAAAATTATAAGTTAAATCTCTGTTTCCTATACAGAACTATAATTTCTATAGAAATTAATATTTGAGTATGTTTGTCCCAGCAGTGATGGGGATATTCCTTTGATATACTGTCATCACAAATGACTTGGCACACACTTAAAAACCACTTAGTAGAGATTTCTTTAAACAATAGTAGATAGGAGATGAGAAATGTATTAATGGCATGAAGGTATTTATTTTGTAAACATATGTTTACTTCTATTTTAAATAAGCTCATTTTTATGTGTGAGTTCAAAAGCACAAATCTGAAGGCATTTGGAAGAAGCCACTCACATGCTGAAGTCTCTTTTGGTTGTAGTTTGTCACCTGGAAAGAATGAACTCCAGTTAAGAGGCATTTTGCTTAATTGTCCTGGAATCTTCTGAGCCATGAGTACTCAAAATTCAACAGTACCTTCGTCATCTTTTGATGCTGGGGTGTTGTATGTAATGCCCATGACCACAGGCTGAGTGAACAATACAATTCATGTATCCGGTATGGAAGAAATACACTGGCACCTGAGTGAAAGGCTTCTTTGGAAACACAAGTTAATATGGCATCTCCACTAAAGGGACTCAACTCCAAAGGGGAGACACTGGGGCACATGGCAATTGCATTTTCTTATACAGAAAACCTACAAGAGGAGGATAAAGAGAGGTGAGGTAAGAGTGGAAGGGTAGGTGGGGGAGCACCCTCTTAGAGCCGAAGGGGAGGAGGAATGGGATGGGGGTTTGCTGAGAGAAGACCAGGAAGGGGGAAAACATTTGAAATGTAAATAAATACAATAACCAGAAAAAAAGTTTCTTCATGACATTTAGTAATTTGTTCCTTAGCTTCCTTCTTAGCTAAATGTTTATTTTTATGGATGGGAGATCCCAAGGATTGATCAAGAGCCCCAGTGTTCTGGTACATTTATGATCTTCTGGGAGAAAAAAAACAGATATTTTTTATGAGAAACAAAGACAACATTTTATCTGTAACTGCCTCAGGAATTTATGTCCTCTGACAAATACTCAAAGTAAAAGTCACAAACCCGTACCAGCATGGACAAAAAAATCGCAGAAGAAACACATCTTCATGGGAGTATTTAGATCAATTCTTCTTTCTTAAGAATTACTGATTTCTCATAATAAAATATTTTTCTTCATTGTTCCATCCTAATTTTGTTTTTGGAGTTCATTTCTTAAACTATTGATTGTAGTAACTGGCCAAATTTACTGGTCACATAATAAAAAAGTGTACAGATAAAATACAAATAGAAAGCCTGGGCACAGAAGGACAGAAAAGCACAATTTTTTTTAGAGACCACAGCTATGTAAACATCTGTGTTTCTGTGAGAATTAATTATAAATTCGTATGTGTAATTCTTTGGTATGTAACTTTTCTCTAAGAATGGGATGACTCTAGGAGATCTGTGGGCAGTAGGGGTTTGTTTTTTATCGTGTAAACTTGTAGAAACTAATAAATTGTGGAGAGGGATCATATCACATATCTATAATAACAGGGAAGCCATCGATGCCAGCTTTCAGCCATATATATCATCAGGGAGAGACTGAGGTGTATACTATCTTAAAAATGGTTTTCAACATGGGAATTGAACCTTGAACTATAACTTACTTTCCTCCTGGATTTTTTGAAGAGGACAGAGTGGACTATCAAATGAGACCCAACCATTTACACCATTCTCTTGTTTCATTTTACAGAGTCTGTGTTCTTTATAATTATTTTGGTAGAATGTGTTCTCAACAAAATTTTCAGCTGCCATGAAATAAATATTGATTGATTAAGGTTTGGGGTCATAACAAACGTGGCAAAGAAAGTTATCAATGAAAATACGGTAACTCTCAAAAGATTTTGACTTCTGTGAATGAAGAAATAACGTCCTGTGCTTGACAATGCGCTTTATAATTTCACACCTCAGTGATTTTAAAGTAACAAGTGGCTGAAGTGTAATTTCTACTTTCAACTTGAGTAAGAGATGGGTTTGCCTCTGCCATTTAGGATTTACATTCATATCTATTGGCTCCAGGAAGATAGTTCTAACAGAGGAGGCACGCTAGTCATCAAAATGTTACAATTTATATGCGATCAGCTGCTTCACTTTGTTCTCTTTAAGGTGTTTATTTTCTTGGTCGATGTCAGGTTGTCACATAAGTTCCATAGACGTTCTTTTTAATGTTGATTGCAGGATTTATTTCAATAAATAGATCAAACCACTTTTTCTTTTATTAGGATAATATTTAGCCTTATTTAATAGTTATTATTCATAAGGAGTAGTTCTTAAAATGTGGTCCACTAGAAAATTCACATAAAAGAATTTGAGGGAAGTTACAGTCCAGAGGTGGGATCCAGGGTTGTGGTTTTAATGAGATTTCTGGGTAATTCTTGGTCTATATTGGGAGCCACCTGTATGCTAATACCGTGAGACAAAAATTAGTGCTTCAAGAAGTAGATAATAGAACAGCAATAAGATAGTGTTAGGTAAATAAATTATCATTATCCATGCCATATTAAATGTATAACTTCTTTGCATGGTGGTATATGCATTTGTAGTTCAATGAAATTCTTGAGATGCTTATGGTCCATAGCTGTCAAGAGACGCCTCAGAGTTAGATACCACAGTCAACTGTAATCTCCAATCCAACATTAGAATACTTAAAAGTGTTTGTTTTTTTTTTTAAGTCAATCAACTGGAGATGGTACTTGAAGCTATTTGCCAACTATAGATGTTTTATGACATTTATAATATATCTTGACACTATTAAAAAGCCATGGAAGAAGGACTGGTTAAAAGTTTAGCACAGAGGCATGAGAAATGGCTTTGTGGATAAGGGAACTGGCTGCTTTTGGAAAGGACCCATATTCAGCTCATGGAAGCCACCTGATGGCTCTCTAGCAATTATAACTCTGGATCCTTAGGACCTGACACCCTCCTCTAAACTCTGCAGGCACCAGACACTCATATGGTGCACTGACATTGATGCAGCAAAACAGCAAACGTTAATAAATGATGAATCTAATTTGTTGAACTAGGTTTGTTTCATCTGCATGGATGCTATGTCCAATTCTGGCCACTGCTCTTGTTACTGAGTGATGTAGTGGAGTCTTAAGAGAAAAGACCTTCATTTGTTTTCAGACACTCAAGGTCTGCACTATGTGACATCATTAAGCATATCCTTAGCCTACCACTGCTTCTTCACTTACTGTGCTGAGGTATTGCAATATGGAAAACAGACTATAACACTGAAAGAAAATTTAGTTTTATCTTTCTTCTTTCTCTACATTTAAATTCTAGTCAGGACATCCCTTTTTTGTTTACTCGTGAGTCCTTTTGGGCTCTCTACTCAATGACTAGTCTCAGTCCAGGCACTAGAAAAGTAAATGCCATTACTTTTTAGGCTTAATAGGTTTTTTTTTTTTTATCCAGAAATACAAACCCATCCCTTTGACCCACACTACATACTCTTCACTTTGTTATAGCATAAAGCATTTCTTTGCAACTAGAAAAAAAGTAATATTGTTCCTCCCCACAACCCCAAGGAGCTCATCACTGCATTTAAGGAAGCAACAATCTTGAGTATTTCCTACTCAAGAGAATGTCAGCATCATCTACCTCCTGTCACTCTCTGCCAGAGACTGCTGAACCGCTGAACCATCTGCCACTGTTCCTTCAATACAGTGTGCTCACAGCAGGTCCTCTGTCCTGGATATTTACCCACAACATTTGTACAGCTAATTGTTTTGTGCCATTGTGTTCTGTATTCAAATTCACTTCTTTAGGAGGCTCCCCTGACTGACAGTAAAGCAGCAACAACTCTCTGCCCCCACAACACCTTTAAATGTTGCCCTTTGTAAAAGGTCAAGTTGGAAGTATGGATTGATACATGAATGCGTGACATTGGTTTTATATCAACATATGATTCTTCTCATTTCCCATTATAATGTATCCATTATTAGATAGTGATTTTGTTTTTAAAATATAAGCACTATCTAGAAGCAGCAGAGTCACATTTTTTTGTCATTTGGAATTAGAAGTTAGGAACACAACACAACATGCATTAAAACAATCAGGTTCTGTGAAATGAGAGACTTGATGACCTGACACAGTATAGTCGTGCCTTAAATAGCTTTATTACAAAACTTATGCATGTGTAATTAAAATGGTATAAAAGCATAAAGGAGGAGGGGGATGTGATAGGGGGCTCTAAAGGGGGGAAAGGGGATGACATCTGTATTGTAAGCAAATAAAATATCCAATAAAAAATTTTAAAAAACCATATGCTCGGCACATAAATAAGTTTGAATAAGTAGCCAAACAAAATATTATATACTAAAAAAGTCGAATACTGATACGCTTGATTGCAGAAGTTGCACATGCACATCAGGTAAGTAAAAAAAAAAAATGAGAGGTAAAAACAGGGACAACTGACTTTGGAAAAAATAAATGACACGAGACACCCCCTCCTTACATAAATGGACATATAGTCATTGATCCCTGATGAAAAAGTGTAACTTTGAGACATTGACAATGTTCATACTGTTTTCATGGTATATAAATCAATGAATGATGCTTTACATTTGTGTGTGTATAGAAACATGATAATGTTTGTGTCTTTTTCCTTACCTATTGAGGTATATCTTTATATTTGTGACATACACACAGCACTCAGTAAAGCAGAGCTCTTTTACTTGTTATATTCCACACAGTGTACAACGGATTATCTTTCTGGGTATGAAACAATGCATAAATAAACAAACAGCCTAGACAAGTCTGACCTTTCCACTTAGCTCTGTGTTCTTCTCTACTTTTTTCTGTGCAGTTAGCTACTTGCTATATTTGTCCAAGCCAAGGCAGTTCTCAGTACAATTTACCCTTCCAGAACTGTGAGTCTGACATTTTCTTTATCAATCATTTTCATCTGGTATAGTTCCACAGTGTGTGTGTGCACATAAGCCTGATTATTGTAAGAACAGGAGGAAACTTCTAGAACTCTCAACTCTCTTGTTAAGAATCTGTGCTTTTTTATATTCAATGTATTTGAATCAGGGAACATAGATTAGACTGGTTTTTGAAAAATTCTGCACCACTCTCACCATCTCCCATTAGTGTGTGGATACAGACAAGAAATAAATTAATCTGCCATTGTTTTGAATACTGTCAGTGACACAGGAAACAAAAAGTCAAATTCATTGTAATTTATGGTAGATAGAGATAGAACATGAATGCCGGTTTATTTCATAGAAATGAGAGCCCATTCATGTGAACAGAGGAGGAGAACAGAAAAGCTTTCATTCTCTTTTTCTCTTCTAGAGACTTAGACATCTTCAACAACATTTTCAAAGATCGTTGTATGGAATGGTAATATGAAGTATGCTTTAAACGTTCAAAGTAATGATATAAAACAGTACCTCAGTGAACAAAGGTGGGCTTCGTAGGCAAACTACTATTTGTGAATAGATTTAGGATATACATTTTCTGACTTTTACCATGCTTACCATGGATAAAGTTTGATATAAACTAGTATTCAGTTACATCCCTGATTAAGTAGTGCATCAAATTTATTCCCCTCCCCACACTCTGTGAAGTTAGAATCCAGTAAACAATGAAATGAAGCAGGCAGAAACAAAGAAACAAGAGAAGTGATTACATCTTTGAAGAGGCATTTCTAACTTTCTCATCTACTTGGTGTGTAATTTTCAATACTGTAAGTCAGTACAATCTTTACAGTTTGTCACATGTAGGGAAACAGTCACAGTTTACAATCTTTGTTACTAATAATGATAATAGCTTCTGTTATTCGATGAAGCACATGGATTTTCAGTTGTGTCATTGATTCTGTGTGTGTTGTGCCGCTGGTATGATTCAGTGGCTTGTGATGGGATGATTGACATTGACAGAATCACTACACCACCAGTAAGATGATTCTGAGGCTCAGAGAAGTAACTCAAGCCCTAAAACAGAGACAGGTGAAATGGGATTAAAGCCTCGGTCTGTCTGGCTCCAATTCTTCTGTGGTTCTCACATTGTCAGGCTGAAGGGTGCTATAAAGACTCACTGTTAGGTTAGTATTTTTCTGCCCTCTCCTTGTTTCATTGAGTGATTTATAGTACCTTAAAAACTCAGAGGACCAGCTTGCCTGTTGTTGGAAGCAATAAGGCAAGGCAGTAAAACCATGTAACCATCTAGCTAGGAGACGGGCTAACAGCTCAACTCTAGAAAGCCTAATGCACCATGGCAGCTAGGAGGGAGTAAGGCTGGATGAGCAGCCTGACAGGCACTGTGGAAGTAGTTTACAGTTTGGTAACAGCTGCCGGAATGAGAAATAAGATCCTAGCTGCTCTGAGATGGTACTATGAGGGCACCTGAATGGAAAATGGAAACTGAGGTACTGTCTAGAAGTTGTCTTTTATCTGGCTACAGAATCAAAGTGAAACACATGCACACACACACACACACACACACACACACACACACATACACGCACACAGTGTATGTTTGATGACTATAGCTGTTTAACAGAAATTTTCAGTCACATGATTGTGGTGCCTTGAAGCAGAGGAGAGATGGTCTTTATTCTCTGCCTTTACCACTGAAATTCTTAAAGGAAACAAGGGCTGCTTTCTTGTATTTTATTTACTTATTTTCCCAAATTAGATGACGTCATTTCTCTTCTACCATAGGAGATCAGAGAAATTGCTTAGTTGTAATTCATCTGTTACCTGATACTATAAGATGCACATGTCCACAGACATGTCTATTGCTCAATGAATAGGGAATCATGGTTAAAAACTACTCTGCCTGCTGATCCAGCATGACAATGCTAACTAAGGATACACATGCACATAGAGATCCTGAAGGTTTATGCAAACCAAGTTGCCATTTCCTCTGTGCATCTGAACCATATTTCAATATCTGTACATGTTTACTGCTGCTTTATTGACAACAGCAAGTAGAATCAACCTATATGTCAGCTGAAGACAATGTTGTTTTCCCCCATTTAGTTCTGAGTTTCCATATTTGTGACTTTTGAGTCCTTTTAACTTCTACACATTTCTAAACTGATTTTTAAAACATTTCTTTATAGAGATAACTCAATATTTCAAGCATGAATTAGTTTCTCTGAAAATAGTTATTAGATTTGTTGAATTATTTTGCTTTATTTTTGTTACTTCCATGAAAGTCAAGCTAGCATTGAGTGGATTTAATTTGAGTTATTGACTATTCTCCCAAGGGGCATTGCTATTCTGACCATGGGAGGAGAGAGGCCTTTATGGAGAGTGAGTTTAGGACCTAAAATGTAATGGGTCTCTATAAAGAAATTTTGGTAAAATTTTTCCTCTTATTTGGGTCATGTGGAAAGAGTTATTTTATCCCATCCATAGCATTCAGTTGGCTCTACTTTCCTATAGGGCAAGAGTATTTCTCTTTAAACAAATAAAATTCCAATATACATTTTAGAGTACATTCTCCTAAAAGTAAATATGTATGCATATGATTGTCATGTAGGGCATGCCGGAGGACGTAGAAAGGCGAAGGGAGTAGAGTGAGTTCTGAATGCACTTCTAAACGTTGCTGGGCACCAAAGTAAAATACTGTGTGGTGGACTATATTAAACAGTACTAAGGATATAAATACTTGACTACACGTTTCACAATTTGAATTCCATTTGTACTGTGAAGAATCATCTGTGACCATGCTAATGGTCACACGATACTTGTACTTATTGATGACCTTTTTGGCCATTCTGTTTTTTTTTTCTTTCTCAAAAACAAACAAATGAAGTCACATCTTAACCACAGAGGAGTTATATGGGTCACTGCTGGTCCAAGAGGAAAACTAGTTAGCAGATGGTATTTTAGACAGTGAAGCTCCCACACACACCCATACCCTCTCCTCTGTTCCTTTAAATCCCCTTCTAGTTCTTCGCTGTTGTCCCCTTGGCTGATGAGAAGTCCTGAGTAGAAAGCTATTGTCTGTGCTTTTATTAGCTGTGCTTCACTCCTTCGTATTCACTCGGTAAAAAACTATGACAAAATCTAATCAAAAGAGTATTAAAGGGAAATTGTCGCCCTCTTTTCTATAAAATGTGAAACAATTGCTCCCGAGTTCTGCAGTGATTTATGGTATATCTAAGTGAGTGGGCACACTGGAAGAAAGATGTGTAAGGGCAATAAATATTCACGAGCATAGTTAACACTAAAACATTTCTTCTCTGCCACGAACCCCACTTTTCTTGTTTCCACTTTCTAAAGTGGGAGACATATTAAAATATTAATTTTCCGCTTTGCTGGAATGATTTCGGAATCAAGAACCATTAAGACTCTGAAGGTAAATATGAGAAAGTGAGGACATCAGTCACTCTCATACTCCATGTTTTTAAAAATTATTTATTTGCTTTGTCAGAGGGGCCGTTTCAAAAGTTCTGATTGCTCTGTGAGACATTTACCTAGGACCGAGAAAGAATCCAGGTTCTGTGAAGCAGCATGTCACTTGGCAAGCTTTTCCAGCTTGTAAATCAAAGGCAGAGCTCTGCAGGCAGGACAGCACGCCATGGGCAGGCCCCATTCTACAGCCATAAAGAGCGTCTGCGCTAGGTTAGGGCATGCTTCTGTTACAGGAACAGCTGGAAACTGCCACAGGTCATGGCTGTCTAATGGAAGCAATTGCTCAGGGTTAGCAGGCCACATGCAGACAGCAATTTTAGGGTTAACTGCCTTGAATAGGTTTGTCCGTGGTATTTGTCAGAGGTGAGCTATAAGATCACTGCACATTTGCCCAGTGTGAGAGAGACAGATAGCAGGTCCTCAATTGTTCTTTTATTATTTTTTAAACCCGACTTGTGAATTTAATTACAGGTGGAATCAATTGTTTGAATCAACAGTCACAGAATTATAGATCATTGCAATTTATTATTTTATTTTACACACACATGCACGAGTACACATACAATCACACATGCACACATGCACCCATGCACATGCACACACATACATACACACACTCAAACATGCACATTTACATGTGTACACACACAGACATGCATGCAAACACACAAACACATGCATACACACATGCATACAAGTACATACTTACACATGTGCACACATACGAACACATTCAAACGTGCACGTATACACACACACATGCATGCACACATGCATGCACATGCACACACAGAGACAGACGTGCACAAGTTCTTTGTTCTCGTTCTCCTCTACTACCCTCCCCCTTCCCTCATGTCTCCCTTTGTCTGGTTACTTGCTCCTCACAAAGAATTTCCCTTTGCTTTCTTGCCTTGTATATTCCACCATCTTTTCTTGTTTCTCCTTGAGCCTGAACCCCTCAACCTTCTAATCATTTTCTCTCTACTTTCAAGAACTAGATGTGTATATGAATTCAATCTACATTTTGTATCTGAGAGAAAACATGAAAGATTTCTGCAAGTCCTGTTCAGTATTCCAACTGAAATTCTTTTAACTATCTATGATTTTAAAAAAAGTCTGCATAGTTTTCTAGTGTGTATAAAATGAATAGGCTAGAAACAAGCTATCTTTAATCAATATCCAACTGCTTACAAAATAAAAAATTAGTTTTTTTTTTCTCAATGGAGTCTCACTGGTTATACAAACCACTCTGAAGGCCAGGCCTTCCATCCAGCATTGGATGGACACACAAAACTAACTCAGTGGCAGTTCTGAAGGCTCTTTGTCTAAATAACCATTTGTCAAAGCAGTCTTTTGTTTTAGTTTTTCTCTACAGGTATTTAGCTTATACATTATAATTTCTGATTTTGTGTCCTAATGAGATTTCAGTGTGAATGAACTTAGGTGTCTCTGCATCTATTCATGTGTTCTTATGTTTTTTCCTTTGGCTCTTCTCTCTCTCTCTCTCTCTCTCTCTCTCTCTCTCTCTCTCTCTCTCTCTTCCTTCCTTTCTTCCTTTCTTCCTTTCCTCCTCTCTTTTTTTCTTCCTTTCTTTTAGATGTATGTTTTCTAGTGAGAAAGAGATCAAGAAAGGGTATGGATCTGAGTAGGTACAGAGATGGAATCTGGGAAGAATTCAGGGATGGGGAACTATCACCAGAATATATTGTATTGGAAAATATTTCAATAAAAACAAAATAAAAATGAAACAACTAGCACTAAAACCTACTGTTTTAGAGGCAGCACTTGCTACCTGAGCTGCCATAGATTGTTGGCATACGTTCTGCTCTATGGGGATCTACCAACTTCTGAACTAGGCCTGGCAGAGGAAAATTTTAACATGAATGATCACAGATGCACCCTACAGCAAGGCCCTGGCTCTGTACTTCCCCATGTGTGCTAACTGACATGCACTCCACTAAAAACAAGCAGCAACAGCTTCTCAAATCGTTGTTCTAAAATAGAGTCAGAGGTTATAGTCTACCATTTAACCTACTTCTCACATCTAACCTGTAAAGCAGGCCCAGCAGGTATAGTTGAATATTTATTATAGATGGAACAGCCTAAACATATTATACAATAAACTAGATAGGTTATAGAAGTGCACTTAGGACCCATAAATCAGAAACCCAGCAACCTAGTAGTAGTCGTCTTTATGTGGGTAGACCAGTTGGAGCACATGGATGACGAGCGTTCTACAGAAAGGCAAGCCCCATATTGTTTTAAAAGGCAATGTCTGGAAAATGATAACTGCCACATTTTAGGGTTTCCTCTGCTGGAATTTCCAAAACACAGGAAGCAAAGAGAAATCCTCTTTGCAAGCAATTGTTGGAGGCATTACTAGAAGAAAAGTACAGAAGAGAGTCTGCTAACAGAAAACCACAATTATTCAATGACTCCTGTGAATCAGAGGAGGAAGGCAGAAAGACAAGAAGCAACACAGTCAGGACAGGGAGAAAGAAGGAAAATGGTATGCTGGTGGACATTTGTTTAAACTTGAAAGAAACTTGCATACTGGCCTGGTGACTCATACCTTGCAATCCTAGCTTCTGAGAGGGCAATGCTGGAGAGTGTAAAGGGCATTCAGGAGAGACAAACTGTCATGTGAGTACTTGAGGCCATCATAAACTGAATTAATCTCCCACACTGGACACAACAGAACAAAATTCTATATTGTCTTATAACAGTGACAAATCTTAATTACAGGAGGCTCTGTAACCAGCTGAGTAATTAGGCTGTGTCTAGACAACCACCGCTATCTCTCAGTTCCTCTATCTGTCAGTGTTGCAGGAGGTAGATCCTGGAGCCTGTTCTGGTTCTGTGGCTGCCTGATACTCAAATTTGATTTGTTCTTTTTTAACTTTTACGTATACCATTACTCAAATGAACTCTACTAAATTGTTTTCTTAAGAATTTTCCACTTAGCAATGCATTAAGGAATTAACAATCATTATGAAAATAATGAAAATAAATAGCTACTATTATTACAATATAAACAAACTCATAATCAAATTTGGTCTTTCCCTATGTACTGATATCTCTTGATCATGAATATTCTATAGCATCAGAGAAACACTCATGTGCTTACCTTGAGTTTAGCTGTATAGAAATAGCTTTTCTTCCATGTAGCATCCTGCCATACAATGGGGCAATTTAATTAAACTTTCTGTCCAATGCTTTATTAACTCTGTGAAAATATTGGTTTCTGTGTTATTAAAATAAGCAGTGCTATGGAAGGCACTACAAAATATGTCTTCATTACTCATTTCAAGTAAAGTGTAGGAAAAGATGCTGGAAACATTACAGGATCTTGGATTTCAAATTTGAAAGTTTTTAAAAATATGTTCCCTTTTTTTTTTACTTCACTTTGCAAATAAACTTAATCTCATGATTTGAGTTCTAGCTATCTTATAAGAAAGAAACCGATAAAGTCAGCAACCTGGACTTGAAGTTTTGTTCCAATATAGTGTCTTCACTTAAAAGTCTAGTTTTGAACACATGTATCATGATTTATAAAACAGTATATTTTACCGTTAGAGTTCTTTATCTAATTATGAGGGTTTTAATTTTTTTTTGTAAGATCTTCATTTGATACCTGAGATGACAATCATAAGATTTCTGTTAAATCTCATTAGTTAAACTGTCAGCTGTAGAGCTGACTTTTCCCAGGTTCCAGTGTAGGAAAACAGAGAATGCCAATGTAAATGCAGTAACCACCCAACCTCCAGGAGCATTTGGGGCAGGGCATGTGTGTAAACTCTCTTTATTATGAATGCTTCTTTGGTGTTTACCCTGCTTATGTTTTTCATGTTTCTAAGTTTTACACAATATGCTTCCTTTCTCCCTTTCTAGATCCCCGTCAAACATCCAAAGCATTAACTGTATACGCTTAATTTCTCTTACAATTTAATTTCCAACATGATGTAGTTGTGACCCTAAAAAAAGAGCTGAAGAGCTGGTTAGGTCAAATTTGGATTATGACTTACCATTGAAGTTTTTTTTTGTTTTAATTAATGTAAGTCATTTATTTCTTACTGGTGGTTCAATTATTTCAACTTGCCAGGCAAGATGGCTCAGTGGATAACATTGCTTGCCATCAACCCTGAAGACCCGAATTTGATCACTGCGACAATCATGATGAAAGAGGAGAAAGAGTATTCATAAGCTCTTGGACTTTGACATCCGCATTGTGGCAATCATTTGTTAAAGCAGGTGTGTAGATACACACATATACACATATGCACATATATGTGTATGCATGTGCATATGCATACATAGTAGATTTCAATAACACAATTAAAATTGTTTTAAAATAATATAGAGAATTTAGGAATATTTGTTGGTGAACTGAAGGAGGTAGAATAGAGAATCAATTAATTATATGTTTCTTGTCTTTTAAATTTATATAATTTAAGGGAATAATCTGCCTTTATTAAGTCCTGTTTGGAAGCCAAAAGCATCACTATTGCAATAAATTTAAAAATTAATAACAAGTTGGACTTTTTATAAGAGTTGATTTTTTTTAGAACTTTCAAAGTGCAATTTATTATCTTGGTTTGAAGAAATCAAGTCCATTCATGGTGTCCTGAGATGACTAGTTGGAATGTTGATATTTAACAAACTTGGTTTAGTCAGTATTAAAGCATTTTGTAAAAATTTTAGAGAAACATAAACATCTGAGGAACTCAGATACAGGGGTCAAACAAAAAAAGGTTACTTCCTCTTGCCATGGTCACATCACTACTGAAACATATTTGGTCATTAATGTTTAACTGTCAATAGAGATCATACATACTTACATTGCATAGGAGAGGCTTTTACTGAGCTAAAATCCTATCATCTTATGTAATACTGGTGTGCTTTCAATTTTACGGCTGATTAAGATGTATTTATATGGCTTATGTGATTGTATTAAAAATGTTTTATGTGGTGCCAGTTTGAGCATTTTAAAGGAGGAATTCCCCAACAATTATTTTAGCCAGAGAGGTGTGCGGCCATCGGTTTTAACTTCCACTGTTTTGGGTTTCTATTGCATTTTGCCATTAAAAAGCCATTTTCTCTTTATGATTCTGTGGCTCCTAATAGACAGATATTGAGATATTTATCTACCTGGCAATTTCAGTAGTATGCATCTGTCTTAGTCTGCACAATTACAACATAAAACTATTGAATAGAAAGGAAACAAATAGAACAGATCCCAAAAAAGCAGCCGTGTGCTACAAAATGAAGAGTTTTCAGTTTCCTGTACTTTTTTTTTTCTTACTTCGGGTGTTCCTTTCACATGGTGATATTTCTTACAAATAACCACAGTTTCTTCACTTGTGTGCAAGATTGTTTTCTGAAAGACACCTCTACTTGTGACAGGGCAATAGAATAGGAATGAAAGATAAATTATTTGAATGTAAGATTTCAGTGAATTGAAAGACTGTCACTGTCTTGTAAGCTTCATAGGCAGATGGATGTTTTCATGAGTTAGAGGCAATTGAAGTGAGTCAGAAAAATGTCTTTGAGAACTTTCTTCTGTGTTAAACTGTAGGTCTCTGAGATGCTGAGGCCATGAAAGAAAGTGAACCATTCGTGATTGTGACTGTGATCCCCCCCTGCTACTGTGGGGAAATTTTCAGTCTTAAGTGTCATTAGCAGATGAGTAAATCTTCACTCATGTGACAGTTAGATTTCCATTATGGTGAAAAAACAAAGTATCTGAGACACAAAAGCTTTAAAGAATACAGCTTTTTGCTTTAATTGTTCTATAGTTCTGTTGGTTCTGCCCATGTTCTGCTTCTGTGACAGGGAACACCTGGTAGACAATGTTCTTCACCTCATGAAGACAGAGGTGAAAGAGCAACAGGAATGGGTGGACACTAAAGTCATCTTTCATGAGGAAAATGAACAAACACCTTTGCACCCAGAGAAAGCATTTATGGGAGGCCAAAGAAACTATGTGACTAAGTCTCCTCTAGGGTCCAGCATTTACTGAGGTTACTTGAAGACAAAGTGACTCAGTGCCAGCTGAATCACCAAAATATTACCCCACTGTAGGTGAAGATTCACTTAAGCTATACCCAGAACTCCTGGAATATCTTGTAGACAATTCTACCAACAATTTGAGTCTGCTCACCCCAGAAATTGATACCTGCTTAAATCACCTTAGAGAGGGGCCTGTGAGGGTTTAAAATCAGTGTGCTTCTAAATGTTTGTGAGTTCCATGACCTCTGTGCTTCTCTCAGCTAATACAAACATGGGAGCCTCATTCTTCTCTCCAGCAGGCCGTTTTCAATCTCCAGGAGATAGTTATACAACACATACCCCAGTGGCTACACAATCCCAGTTTTGTAGAAGGTCACACCTCCTCTCAGTGTTGCCATGGGCCAGGGACCAAGGGTTTGGCACTGTGCATTTCATGTATTTTAGCCTGACCCTACATGTTCCCAGTATAGCAACCCCTTTTTATATGTGAGATTTAGAGTGCAAATATGACATGCCATAATGTTAAGGAGAAAACTAAGATTATTTAGTTATAAGGAAGGTTAGAGTTAAAACAGCAAAGTAAGAACCAGCTAGGAGCAGAGCTGGTTTGAGATATCCAAGCTGATCATGTAAGTAAAAGTAGGGGGCTCTGGAAGAAAGTTCTCAATCACTGATAACTAAGAAGCCACACTTAGGAGTATATGTAAGGCAAGGCTGCTCTATCTTGTCCTTCCATCTAATTACGGCTGATTAAATTTGTTCAGAGCATGTGAACCCCCATTGGTCTGGGCTGTGGTTTGTCCAGAGAAGGAGCTGGCCTTAAGAAATATTACCTTATCTCTGTCTAGTTTCTGGCATAAGTCCTATAAAAAGTCCCAGACTAACATCTGGACAATGCCTCCCTAGGGAGGCTCCCTAACTTTCCTCAATAAGTCTGATTTTTTGCTTTTCTCACTCATCCTCCGATCATAATATTCCCCACTGATATGAGAGAACACACTCAAGTTCCATGTAATAGGCTAACTTCTAGGGAACGTTGGAGTTCAGCACCCTAGTCTCTGGATAAAGTCCCCTGGGTTAAGAGACATCCCTTTCCTCTTAAAGATCTGTATCACAAACACAAAAGAATCCCCCTATTGTAAATTATGTACCTTCTAAAGTGAAACAAATATGCCCAGATGATTTTAAACTGTTTACAGAAATATGAACGTAGAAGAAAATCATCAACAGAATGTCCCCCAAAGAGTGTAAACAAATCAGACTTTGTTAAGAAGATTCTATGACATTTCTTTAAAACAATCACTGCATTTAACTTTTTGTGTGTGTTTGTGTGCATTGATTTCTACCATCCATATACAGTCTTAATAAATCAGTTCCAGGGAATCTGACACCCTCCTCCAGCTTCTGTGAATAATGACTATACATGACATACAGAAATGGTCACACGTAGACAAAAAAAAAAAAATACACCTAAAAATTAAAATCTTTAAAAATTAAACTTGGAAATATTTGTAAAGAATATTCAAATTCCAAAATTACTGCTCTAAATTTTGATGTTTTGAAGCAGAGAAAAGCCAGGCCACTCTGTAGGAAGTAATGCATATTGAAAAAATTCATTCTTTACACGTTCCCTTTTCACTCTTTTAAAGTGGAGTTCTCTAATTAAAGTTAAGTGCCATGTTGCAGGTGTAGATAATATTTTTCAGACGACGGTGTTTAATGAAGGTGATATTTATTAAGACACAGTAAGAGAGACCTTGAAGGATTATGTTGCATTCTTTCCTTGGTTCTTATTTCATGAAAGATCCAGAGTGAGAATTATTGCCTACAAGAAATTATCTTATTTCTATGCTTTAATTCAACAAGAGAGACTTTGCTTATTCTTACGGTTTGGAATATTTTCCTACATAACCTCTACATGATCTTTAATATATATATATGTATTAGAATTTAGAAGTGGAATATCAGGTTTAGCATGATAGTACATATTTAAAGATCTCAGCACGTAAACACTTTAATTTCTTTTGTACTTTGTATTTTTGTCCAAAATTTAATTTTTCTGACAGAAAATAATAGATAAGCTTATATTTAATTAAACATGGGAAGAGATGAACACGGTACCATCAAGCATGTTATGATGATGATGACACAGTGGCTTAAAATGGAATATGAAATTATGGTATATTCCTGTGAGATGCAAGAATTATTTGACAAGCTGTCCAGGAGTGTAGTCTAGGAAATGGTTAAAATACAACACAGGACGTACATATATACATACACACACACATATACACACATACATACACACATACATACATGCATGCATACATACATACACATGTAGAAATACATATGCACATAGGCAAACACACAAATAAATAAATGCACACAGAAACATTCGTGCACACAAAAACACACAGATACTTACACATACATATGTGCATAGATACACACACATGCACATTGCAACATGTGAATCTCCTACATAAGTGAGATCCACATAAAAATAGAATTGTCTTGGTTATCCAAAGTTGCCAGTGATTTATCAAGGGAATTGACTCAGTTTTCCCCTTCACTTGTGTAGATGCCATCTCAAGTCTAAACCATTGATGAAGCACAAGCCACTGGGTTTATAAGCATTTCTAAGGTCTGTCTGTGAATATCTACATTGTCAAGTTATCAGGGAAATGAGAGAATACCAGGAGCTTGCCAATCATCTGATGCCTAGCCAGTGGTGTAGTTGCAAACTGATTACTTAGGAGAGACACACACTCTGCTACGGTAGCAGAAAAGAAATGATAGCATAAGGCTGAATTTTTTTAAAATATATTTATTCTTTTAATTTTTATTACATTTTTTATTACAGCAAGCTCATCAATCCCTGGTTGATCTTTAATATGTGAAAAATGAAATAATGATCTATCAGTGTCCTTATCCTGATTTTTTCAAACAGTTGGAATATAGTATGGTACTAAAATTACCTCTACAAGTAAAAATAATATGCAACTGAGAAATTCAACAAAATTATTCTGTAAGGCAACAGCTTACAGTGTCATTAGCCACATAGTGCTTCTGAGTTTCTACCAATAGCCGTAAAAAAGGACTGATGTCGCCCATGATGGAGGAAACAGATGACCACATACTCAGGCTAAAGGTTTGGTAACTATTTTAAAATCAGGTCTTACTGATCATTTCATTTTAGGGAAGCTGATGCCAACATGTTCAAATATGTATAAATTATCATTAATGATAATAAAAGTGAAATCAGTAATAAAATGATTAGGAAGCAGATATTCCCAATTTATATTAATTATCTGCAAAGAAAGCAATTGTCCCACAGCTGTTTATAAGGATTGATTTTAGCTTATAAACCATATCAATAATATGTTTAATACATACATTGATATTTAAATATCACTACAGTAATGAAGCACTTCAAATGGGGGTGAAAACAAGAAGGTTAGCTGATCAATTAATTTATATCCAACCTACCTGATCAGGATTGTTTCTAATAAGCTGTAACACTGCACAAAACAAACAAACAAAAAAACAAAACCAAAAAACCCTCCACTAATTTACTCTTACAATTCTGTAATGTTGTGGCTCAACATCTACAGAATAAAGCCTAAAATTTCAAGCAGATGTTTCAACATTTCATAGCTCTAACTTTGAGAATAAAATGACATAGATCTTTCACTCATAAAGTAATATGCTTGTGTTTCACACACTTTTAAATATAAAAGAAAAACCAAACACACATGTACACAAACACATACACAGACACACATAAACACAAAGAAAAAGGCACACATACACACAAAGACAAGCATGCGTGCACACACACATAGGCATAAACATACATCTCTTTAATTTTGGTTAAGAAAGAGTGAAAGGGACTGACTCTTATTTTAGACAAGGGATGTATTGGCTGGTTTATGTGTCAACTTGACATGAGCTGGAGTTATTACAGAGAAAGGAGCTTTCCTTAAGGAAATGCCTCCATGAGACCCAGCTGTAAGGTATTTTCTACCACCCATTGTGAGTGGTGCCATCCCAGGGCTGATAGTCCTGGGTTCTATAAGAAAGCAAGCTGAGGAAGCCAGGAGAAGCAATCTAGTAAGCAGCACCCCTCCATAGCCTCTACATCAGCTTCTGTCCCCAAGTTCTCGCCCTGTGTGAGTTCTAGGCCCTTAGGCGGTTAGAGTTTGATTTTGCTTTTGATTGTGACTATGCCCTGATATTTTTCCCTCTTGAAGTAAGAAAGTCTCTTAGTGGAGCCCACAGTTAAGAGACTTTGAATTGTAAAATGACTTTGAATTTCAAAAGAGACTGGATATTTTAAAGGGATTGAAATTTTAGTATGTAAGAATTTGTAAAGACTGTGGGACTTTTAAAGTTATTTAGATCTTGGGGATGACTAAGAAAGTAAGGGTTGAGGCTTAATAGTGATGTGTTTGTGTGTCAAGTTGACAAGGGGTTAGTTCTACTGGTTGTTTTCTGTATCAACTTGACACAAGCTGGAGTTATCACAGAGAAATGAGCCTCCCTTGGGGAAATACTTCCATGAAATCCAGCTGTAAGGCATTTTATCACTTAGTGGTCAAGGCTAGGAGGGCCCATTGTGGGTGATGCTATCCCTTGGCTGGTTGTCCTTGGTTCTATAAGAAAGAAAGCTGAGCAAGCCAAGGGAAGCAATGTAATAAACAGAGGCCCTCCATGACTTCTACATCAGCTCCTGCCTCCAAGTTCCTGCCCTGTCTGAGTTTCTGTCCTGACTTCCTTTGGTGATGAACAGCAATGTGGAAGTGTAAGCTGAATAAACCCTTTCCTCCACAACTTGATTCTTGGTCATGATGTTTTATACAGGAATACACACCCTGACTAAGACATTGAATAAACAACTAACAGTTAGAAAAGAATGGCATTCAGGATATTGGTCACCAGTCTATTAAAGACTAATAACATCTATCATAACTATCCCTAAGAGATAAAACAAAGGAACAACCTCATAGTCTGGCTCATCTTAACCCTTGGAGAAAGATACTCTACACAAAGATTATACACAAGGAGCCTATCTAGAAAAGCCCAAGTTCTTTTAGTTGGGAGAGTAAATCTGTTCCTTGAGAAGTCCAGGCTGTCAGGGCTAAACTGACACTATTTTAGAAGGAAGACTGATGTACAGACTGGGGCTGTGGAGGACCTCATGGACTCTTCTTTAGTCTTTATAAAATGAGGATGGAATTGGGAAACTGATTACTGGGAGAATAGTTTGATTCTTAATGGTCTATAGTGTGTTTTAAACAATTGCTTTTCAAGGGCATATTTTAGTACTTTAGTGGCTGATATCTTGAACATAGTTAAAGATGTTGGTGAATTAAATTGTGTGAGCTTGTATCAACCTATAAAGCCTCTGTTTAGAATTGTCCACATTTAGTTTGTCATCTAGCAGTTTTGTCTGTTCTTCTCTGAAATTAATTAAGCCTTTTATCTCTATGAATGATTGTGTGCTCTTTCCCTAGACAAGTGTTTCTCTCTTAGCATCTGTAGTTACTAAGCAGCCATAGAATTCTGGAACATACATACATACATACATACATACAAACAAACATACAAACATACAAACATACACATGCATGTAAACACACACATATAAATACACACACACACACACAGTCAACAGCGCCTTCTGTTTTCTGCAGCCAAGCATGTTCCTTTGGTTAAGCGTGTGTATCAAATCTCTGATGCCTCTGGAATTTAGAAGGCAGATGTGACATTCCCTCACCTATTGGAAAGAATGAGATGCCTGCTTGTTGAAGTTTAAGCAAGTCATTGAATGCTGTGGAAGATTCAGTGGAAATATTTATCATACCTTTGGAAATTTCATGAATTGTATTATTTTTAGTAATAAAACTGTCATTTATAAATGATTTACTTGTATTTGCGTGGGCATTGATTGAGAGAAAATGCAAGAGGAATTCTAATTAAAGTTATTTAGGTGGATAAATAATGAGTCTGAATAGCATGTTAAAATATAGAAGATGGTTAATATTCGAGCTCTAAAGGTATGAAGTGGAAGATAATAAAAGATGTTCATGAGTTTTTCACAAGAATGCTGACTGTGAATGGACTTTAGTAATACAGTGCAAGATGTAGTGGAGGCACAGAGAAAGCATGCCATAAAGCCAATATCTAGTATTATGAGATCATTTTTATTGATTAAAGTTTATCTTTAAGCCATCTATCTACACAGGCGAAACAACTCAACTTTAGCTTAATCTGTTTCACTTTTTTCTTTCTGGAATAGATTCTACATTTTCCGGCTTGAAAACCCATTGATGGAAATTCTCACATGTGATACTACCTTAGTCAACAGAGAAGCTGTGAGAGGAGGTGTCATTATCTGCTTCCTTAGGATGAGTTAACAATTTCACTCAGACTGATCATGTTCAGGGTCTTCAGTAAGCATCACATTCAGCCTGGGTTGGTCTTCAGAAATGCAGTATCATAATTCTCTTATGTGTGTAGCCAACACAAGAGTTCCAAATATGTCTCTTAGTATAGAACACAAACCTAGGGATGATATCCTAAACATATTGTCATATGACTTGGCCTTGAGATGAAATGATCTACAGTCATCAGTGCTGAAGTATTCAAGCACTCTTGCTTTAAAATCTTAGAGAGGAAAAAAAGTACTAAATAAATGTGTTCCTGGAGTAATGTTGCACCATTCACATAAAAATATGATAAAAATAATAAGACTTAGTCACTATTGTGGAGCATAACTTTGACCTTAGCAGTGAGAAGGCAAAGGTACATGAGTCTCTGTGAATGTAAGGCCCATCTGGTCTTTGTAGTAAGCTGCAGAAGAACAAGGGATACGTAGCAAGAGCCTGACTAAAACCTACAAAATAGCAAGACAATAATGGATGTGAGGATCTTCCTTTGATGAGTATGTATGTGTTCATGTGTATGTGTGCATGTATGTGTATACTCTTGATCACTATTTTCATGCATTTGATTCATTGTAGTTATGTTCTGTTGAATAACATTGCCACAAATTTTAACTGAAACCCATGTGGAAGAACAAAACAAAACACCACCACTATCAACACCAAAACCAAAAATACTAAAGAGGAAAACTGCATATAGAAGATACAATTGAACACATTAAATATTTATTATGAGAGCTCCTGAGTTCAGAGTTAAATGCTTATAAATTAACTTTTACACCATAAAAAAAAAGGAGAGCCTCATGGTGAAGGTCTGTAATCAGAGTCATTCTGGAAGCTTAGGCAAATGAATCACAAACTAAAAGCCCACAATGTCTTTTGAGGAAGCTGAGGACTTGATTGAGTAGGTTAATATGAATTTTTATTTTTTAAGAGTTAAAAGGGATGGGGTTGAAAATCAGTGGTTGTCCTTCATTTCCACAGCTTTTCCCATGTGAATGTCCCTGTATTGCCATGAAGCTTAGGTTTGCCTCTAACTCACCAAGTAGCCAAGGATTCCCCAAGCGTGTGGCTCGGCAGTGTGGTCATACTCCTTCCTATCCAATTGCTGGGTAATTTCCACTGCCCAGCTGAATTTGATGAGTGCTCACAGGCAGGAACAAATAAGCATATTACTGCAATCAAGGTGGGGAGAGGTTTGTATCATCAGATCAACTCATAACTTTATTTTAATTCTGTAGTCATTTAAAGAAATAAATGATTTAAAACAGTGTGTTAGGAGAGGAATAACTAAGACAGATATTTTGAGTGTGCAGTTGCTAAATGTAGATTTATAGGTGGATATGTTCTTAGTTTTAAGTTAAATACGTACATTATAAATAAAAGCCTATGGATCAATGGTGCAGAAGTATGTGGTCTATCCCAGTCATATCTATGACAGGAGGAACATGGGATACACTCTCTTTTTCTGAATTAAGAATTCAGTCTCCTGAAGCCTTATGAAAATATAGCTGAAAAGACAAAGGTGTTCTTATGAAACATTTAAGATGCCCTGGGTAAACATGATATATATGTATGTCAACTGGCATATGCAGGAAGAACACTGCTTCAGAATGACTCCCAGAGAGGAACATGGCAGTCAGACCATGGAGGTCTGAACTATAGAAGATGAGGTGACATACTTATACAAATTTCTCTTTTGTTATCCAGTGTCTCATGTGACTTGTCATATGGAAGTAGCAGAAATTTGTGTAGAAATGAGTAAACTCAATATGTGAACTGTACTATTGCACTTCTAATTACATTAATTTGGAAAAGGAAGGAGGAATCCAACACAATCAATTCAGTGTTTGGAACATATGTTAAATGCATGCTTGAAAATTCTTAGTTGATCTGTATTCAAAATGAGTAGAACACTACATTTTGAGAGACCACCAATATATTATCAAATGAACATGAGCCAAGTTAAAGACACATATGAAATCTGAATTTTACAAACAGCATGTACAAAATTTGGTTTGAATTGCCTTGATATTACTTTACCAGAGTGAGCATGCCTACACACACACACACACACACACACACACAGAGAGAGAGAGAGAGAGAGAGAGAGAGAGAGAGAGAGAGAGAGAGAGAGAGAGAGAGAAACATCACGTACAAAGAGAGGGAGGGAGAGAGAGAGATACATGGCTGCTTTGCTTATTTGATAGTTTCTGCAACTTTAAACTGGAATCAATATATAAATTTTCATTACTAAATTTAAGTAATTACTGAAAATTAGTAGTATAGATGTTTCAATGGGTCATTATAGTACATACTCTATGCAAAATAGAAATAGGTGGGCTTTTTTCATTAAAGTTTATACTTTAAATTTTCCTGAGAGGATTGTAACTATGATTCAGCTCCAGCTTTTCTACCACAACTCAGTGCTCTGTCATCTATGTATGCATGTCTGTTGGGAGCCGACTCCTAGCCGAAAGCGACTATCATCTTTGCAGCCATCTCAGGCCATATACCCTGACAAGAGACTTGTTTTCAACAGCCTACAACAGCTGAGCACACTCTGATAAACATCTTGTTTTTCTCACATATCTTGTTTTGCTGATTAGTGCCGCCAGCTGCAAGGCGCACGTGATATCCAAGCTGCTAGGTGCACGTGGTCTCCTCACTGCTAGCTAGGCGCACGTGATATCCACGCTGCAAGGCACATGACGTAGTGCCTTCAGCTGTGCTTGTCCACGAGGGCAAGGGACGTGGTAAAGGCTATAAATACCCAGGATTTCCTTTCAATAAAGGAGACTTGATCAGACTCCCTGTCTTGTCTCCATTCTTCGAGTCTCCGCCCCCACTCTCTCTCTTGCTAGGCCCTGACCCGAGGACCGGAGCAGCAGAACGGACCGTTACAAAGTGGCCCCCTGAGCCTGAGGCAGCTCGGGCGGCTACAAAGTGACGCCTCAATGTTGGATCTCCAGTAAGCGGGACACAGTGAAGGACACAGCAGGAATTGGAAGCGTGCATCCTCACTCCTGCGCTGGAGACCCTGTTGACTGACCCCAACAGGTTGCTACACATGTCTGCCTGTCCATGCCTCTGTCTGTACTTATCTCAATCATATCATCTATTATTTATCAATCCATCATTTATCTATTACTTATCTAGCTCTCTTGTGACCTATATACACATGTAAGCATGCATATGTAGATCTGTCTGCTTCTACCTACCTATCTATGTATCCATCTATCTACTTTTATCATCTATCTATTATCTATGGATCACTTTGTTATCTATCATCTATCTATCTATCTATCTATCTATCTATCTATCTATCATCTATCTATCATCCATTCATCTCTCTAGCTATTGTCCTCTATTTATCATCTACATGTAACTGTCTATATTTCTATGTCTTGAGACATAGTTCCTTTGTGTAGCCCACACTAGCCGGAGCTAAGGCAGAATCTTCCAGCCTTAGTTTACCTAATGGTTTAAATGTAGAAGTGTACCATTATGTTTGGTTTTGGTACACCTGGGACATAGCTTGCATGACTTAATGTTGAAATCCCCGAAGGATTGAACTCTTGGTGTTATGCTAATGTTTGGTGTTTATGTGATACCTAGGAACTTCATTATATCAAAGAATCAAAGTTTTTATAGTTATTCTACCCAACTCATTGCCTTTTCAAAGGGTGGGTATAAATGTCGATATCAATAATTTCAGTGTTGAAATAATACATTCATCATTTTGCTGTCTTTGCTGATACACTGAATCCATGGAAGAGGCATGCTCTAGTAGCACAGGAAACTTTGAGTCCCAGAGTCTCACAACTGATTTGCAAATATGGTCTTGTACACTACCAAACATTGCATACTTTTTCCCCATGAACAGTCCTCTATACCAAACCTCACTGTGATAAGATCTTTAAAGATCACTAAGTTATTCATTAATTGATTTGAAGATCCAGTTTCTGTACTTTCCATATCTGGCTCAACTTTAGCTGCAAAAGGTATTTTGAAATTAATACAAATAAAATTTACGATAAAAAATAACAGTAGCAATTGTTTTACTAAATTTCAAAACATCTTCAACAAAAGTCTGCCATATTCCTTGCCTAGAAATTATTTCCTACAGATTCATAGGAATTGTTAACAGAAGGTAGCTGCCGTTTTGTCAGCTTTTGAATGTGACAGTTTGGGAGTGATCAGGAAACTTCTCTCTCTTAGTCTTACATGATCAAAGCAGAGTTTACGAAAGACCTTAGAAGTGATTTTAAATAATTTGGCCTTTCATATTTAACTTGAGTCTTTCATTAAATGTGAAGCCCCACTCTTCTAGTTTCATTTCTGACAGACAAGGAGCAGTGCTCGTGAATGGTATCAACTCTTGTGATTGACATCTGTAGGGTGTGAATAGCACTGTAGAGCAGGAAAGACAAGTTCAGATTTCAAAGTGACAAGCTGTTTACAGAGTGATGGATGAGGCTGTGTCTGAGCATGTATGGGATGCACAGTCTTGGTGAAAGACAGGGTGTTGGTAGGAGACTTATCAATTGACAATGACTTTGTCTTTTTTTTTTTTGCAGTGATTTTGTGATCGTTTGGAACTTTACCTCTTCCCACTGACATCCTTGATGATCCTTTCTCGGTGGATGGATGACCATGACACATCATTGTACTCAACTGTAAACATATACAATTTGCTTACAGCCTAGGGCTAAACTCCATCATCAGTGATATCTTTTTCACATTGCTGAGTTTGAATTGGTAACTCGATGGGTGTAAGAGCTTTTTTATGTATTTTCATCATGGGTAGGTATTGGCATGAGGTTTTCTTTTAACATAATACCTTCTGTTACAAAGTTACCTTCTGCTAACACCGTGGCTCATACTGGAAAGAATTTCCTTTTGGAAATTTTATGGAAAGATTCATATAAACTCACAAGTAACCTTAATTGGGCCTGGAGCTTTATTTTAGATGACGTTCTGAGCTACAGTTTCATTAATTTCATTTCATACATCTAGAGGTTTTCTGATGTTTGAGATTGAATTAAGAAAAGCGCTATCAGTGCAATAAATTCCCCTTCATCTAAGTTGGCGAATAACAATATTCTTTACTTTGGTATTCAAGGCTCTGTTAAAATCTTCAGTTCTGGATCTCAGACTCAGCAAACATAATTTCTGCCTCATCAACTTCTCTTCCTGTTAAGGCTCTGTGGAGAGTGTGCCAGGAACAGACACAGGAGCTTTTACAGGCAGGAAGACAGACTCTTGCTGACTACGGCGTTCTATTAGCTTTCACTTCTTGTCAGTAACAGACCAGCAGTCTAAACAGGCCTGGGTTCCAGCTGATATCCTTCCTACAATGCTTTCAAAACCAAGCCTGATTTCGCCCAGGGACTTCTGTTCCAGCCTGCTGAATTGTGCCCGCCCAGCCTGCAGGACGCCCTTGATCTCAGACACAACACTTCCAGTTGCTTTTTATAAGTCTGGATTTCGTCTCCATAGGATCTGTCCAACAAGCCAATAAAGTTAATGATTTTGAACTCTTCATTTTCTTCTCCTACATGTATGGCACTTTTCTTCTGTGATGCTTCTATATGACAGCTCAGAGTTAGGCTCATTGTTGGGTAAGCTCTTTGATACCTAGGTAAGAATCATTCATATTTAATAGAATTTGTTCATAAAACTAGAATAGATTGTACATTTGCCTGATTTTTAAATACACTAATATGTATAGATTTAAATTTTTTTACTCAAATTTTCACATTTATTTCAATTTCTTTATTACTAAATACATTATAAAACTGAATCACAGCTACATAAAACTTATTTAAAATTAATTCAGGTAGAATAGTCTTACATTAGCTGTATGGGAAGAAATGTAATGTTTTCTCATATAGTACAAGGTTTTTTATATCTTAAATAAGCAAACCTGACTAGCAATGGTAAAGCTTTATTTGTTTGGTAAAGCTTTTGAGTGAATTTGTTAAGGCTAGACACAGCAGGGTCTGAATATCTGAAATATCAGAAATCAAGATTATATTTGTATTAAAAAAAACTCCTGGATTATTTGCAAGATTTGACATGAGCCATAAGACCGGTTGGGAAACCAGGAACTGGAGGAGCTTCCGCTTGCCTCTAATTTCATGCTGACTCTGACAGGTAAGCTTGCATTGGAAAGAATTTTGCCAAGGCTTTGACATTTGTTGCTTCTCTTAGCACTTTGGGGTTCTAAGAAATATAGAAATAGCTTCATAAGTTTATGGTCCCTGATTGACTTTTGTGTACTGCTTTGACTGACAGTCGTAGTGTGGGTTTGTCTGAGGTAGCAAGTGCAGGGCTCATGGCACACCACCGTTTGTGCTCTTTTCCACTCTAAACCTCCTGAGTGTGCCTGTGTCTGTCACTGTGT
Organism: Grammomys surdaster; assembly: GCF_004785775.1. Taxonomy (NCBI): domain Eukaryota; kingdom Metazoa; phylum Chordata; class Mammalia; order Rodentia; family Muridae; genus Grammomys; species Grammomys surdaster. Next base: position 3,237,826 of record NW_021604730.1, read on the forward strand.
TCATCAAACCAGTTATTTGGGATGATTTTGTTTTCACTGAAGGACAGTGGTCATATTTGCCTTGAAGCCAGTCTCCTCAAAAGAATGCAACTACTTCTTTCTGAATCTGAAAGAGGCATCACATGTCACAGGCTAGCACTATGGGAATCATTAGCACAACTTGACAACGAATTCACCACCCTATGAAATCAGAACAGAGAGAACTTCATCTCAAGAGCAGAAACTTGACAAGTTTTCTCTGTGCAGACCCATAACATCAGCAGAGCAGAATCCACAGATACATAGAAACAGGACATTTTATTATATGCCCCATAGTTTTATGGTTCTACCACCAAGATTTACTAACTATATATGGCAACCTTAAACTCCTGACCCCTTCCTGCCCAGCTTCTGTCCCCAGAGATGGTAGGAATGAATTTCTAACCTAGCCAACCACCAATCTGAAGGAAAGTTTCTCTAGTACCACTAGATTTTTTTGTATGTTGTATGTAGAAATCTATACAATGTTGTGGACATCATAAAAGCTAGCCTTGGCAAATCTGTTGATCTGTTACTCATTGTGTGACATATGTATTTACAGTTCTCTTAAAATCAGGATGTGCTCTGCCTTTTTAGTTAACTCTCACTTCTAACAGGGATCTTTTGTTGAAGGTCTTCAGGGAAAGTTTAAAACACTGATGATATTGAATAGCCTTAGGCATAACAATATCTCATGGGTGCTACTGTCAATTTATTCAAACACCAAATAACAAAGTTGGGATTTATTTTAATTCCTTAAAAATTCCATGACAAAAATAGTCTTAAAATTTCTTTAAAATTCAACTTACTGTTCCATAAAAAGAATAACTGAAATATTGTCAGGCACAGAATCCAACTTTTAAACAGCAATTTGTCTTTTTTTTTCTGTAAAAATATTATAGATAAGGAGAGACGCAAATGCAGTTACTTTTTGTTGAGGAAGGTGTGTGAGGATGGCTCTATATTTTCTATAATTGCTTTCCATTTCTAATGGGACGGTTTGTACTTATTTTGATTATTTTTGGTGGGGAGTCATGGGCTATGAAAATAATAATCATTTCCAACTGTTTTAATTTTCTCACTCACTTTTAAAATCTGTGTTCCATTTCTCTATCTTTAAATTACTACTTATCATTTCCTTAGATTCCTTCTTTACTCATAATCACTCATCCTAAATGTTTTCTCCATGTCAGGTACATCTTCAATTTGATTATCACTTTTATTTATATTGAAGGTAACATCCCCTGTGTTGATAGTGAGGCAACCATGTTATTACTAATAATGTCATTACTATAATAAAATATTTAGGATATTAGTGAGGGTTTCAGTTTGTTGGATGGCAATGTAGTCTAGAAGGTATGAGGTCTTGGTTTTGTTTCTGAGCACACTTAACCTCGAGTTTGTGACACACACCTGTCTTCTCAACACCACTTGCTCATAGGAGGTGGAGATAGGGTGATGACTGAGTTCAATAGCATACTTAGCAACAGAGCAAGCTTGGGGCCACCATAGCTACCAGAGATTGTATCTCAAAAACAAGAGTCAACTACAACAAACAAAAGGCTTTCTGAATTACTCAGGAGATACAAACCACCCATGTATATTTATTAAGAATGTAATACATACCAGACATATTACAAACAAAACTGTACTTGCATTAATTTCATATCATAACACTCCACAAGGTGGATATTATTTCTCCTGTGCTACTGACAGAAGAGTAGGGAATCAGACAAGCTGTAAGACAGGAGATACTAGTCACACAAAGGTATCAGTTTTTCACCCTGGGACTTTACAATGTGAACATTTTGCTTAGCATTGTGCAGAGTAACTAAAAAGATATAATCCACTCTGGAAACCTCTGGGCTTATTGCTAACTTGGATGTAAAGCTGTAGTATATCTTTCAAAGGACGCACGTCTTTCCTACTGTCCCGCCCATTGACTTTCTCCATGTTCATCACAGACACAGGGAGGAATGAATATACCGGTACTGTTTTATTTTTTTGCCAATTGCAATGAGATGAGACCCACATATATTTTCCTGGGATGATAGCCTTTTTCTTGACTTCGAGTTACTCTGAGACATTTTCCCTCATGGAATTCCATTAGGAGCTGTCTTTTGTTGCTCTTAGTTGGATAAACGGTGCATTGTGTACCTTGATTAATCATTATCCAAATCTCTATGATAATAGGAAATGAAAATTCACAATGGTTGAAGTCTTCAAGGCCTGCAGTTGGTCTCGCTCAATCTCCAGGCCAGGGAATTTTCTACAAGACAAATTTTTACAACAGGAACGAGAGATTTGTACACATTCTTTTGAAACTGTATATGAAAAAGAAAACAATTCTGTGCGAAAGTTACCAACACCAAGGCATTATTTCTTTTCTGTGGGCTTGCTTTCTTGTCTCTGGGGGCTACCTGTTAGAACTCAACAGAATAGATGGTCTGTGCTTGCTGTCTTATTCTGTTTTATTGGCTTTCACTACATTCCAGAAAAAGAAAGTGCAATCCACAATACTAAGGTTTTCTTCTAAATATTATTTTTGTATTTTATAATGTAAAGATCTTAATATTGATAACCTTTTGAAGTTATTTATAGGATAGCAATGAAGCAGAATATTGATGATGCCTATAGAATAGAAAAATAAGTAAATTTTACAGTTGTTTAATTCTTCCTGTTTGTTTGATGAAAATGAGGGTGTGTTGAGTATGGCTATTCCTTCAGACTTTTAGATTCTTAATACAATTTTTTTTACATATTTGTGTCTGTGTGCCTGAATGTATATTTGTAAACCAAGTGCCTACAGTACCCACAGAGATCATAAAAGGAAATCAGACTATCTAGAACCTAGAACTGGAGTTACAGATGTATAAGTTGTCTGGCGTGTGTGCTGTGAATGAAAATTAAGAGGACCAAGTTCTCTTAATCATTAAGCCATCTCTCCTTTTTAAGACAGTATCATAGAGTCCTGGTTGGCTACAAACTTCCCTTACAGCCAGGAATCATTAACAGTTGCTGCTCCTGCCTCCAGCTCCTGAGTGACTGGATTGCAAGTGCGTAGTTTTGGCGTGCATATTTATTAAGGGCATTATTTTGATTTCAGGATGCTTATATTTTAACAAATTTTGGAATGGCAAAGTCAGAAATCTAATGTATTACTAACTATGTAGAATCTTAAAAGTTTTCCCCTCATTTAAGTAATCTTATAGCCAATTATTCCTTTAAAGGTCCTTTCATTGCTTCTCTGTATAGAATAAAATTCTTACCATTTTAATTACATCCATCCATTTTGACAACAGTTGTTCACACAGAATTAATTACCTATTACAGGCCTTATAAAATTTGTGGAAATTTAATGCTTCTTATTTTTTTAAGTTCATTAATTTTCATTGTATTAAACATGAACATGAATATGAATGAAAATCAACTGGTGGTGATTTAATATTTTCATGTCACCAAACCAAAAATTTTTGTACACTTTTTTACTTACAAAGATATTGTTATTCTTGATATTACTGTATACCCAAGGCTTTGCAATACTAAACTAACTACAATTAAGCTTAGTTTAAAACAGCCTTCAAGAGGAGCAGGTTATTTTCTTAATAAGTTCTTATTTCACAGGAAGTGAGTTCTCTGATCCACACTTATACCTTAGGAACAATGGGTAAGTTCAGGGAGATTGGACAGGGCTAGAGTCCTGGTCCCCAAAACAATGATGGAAGTTTTAATTGAAAAGTTGTCTTTACTGGCATTAAAACCAGAGAACGGTTCCAGCCAGCAGCCTTTGGAAAGGATCTCTGATTAATCAAAACTCTCACATCATAGGGCATCTCATTCCACACTGACTGAGTCTGTCAGTCTGACAAGGATTTAATTTCATAAAAGCTTCCATAAAATGAATAATTTGCAATTCAAAATTGAGTTCACCTTTTCTAATTAGGTGAAATTACAGTTGCATATTATAATTAAAGGTTATGTGACAGACAGGAGTGTTTATTTGGACTATATCAGATTACTTCTCCAGGCTTCTGGATGGTGAAGCTTCTGCAGAGCTGGAACTTTTAAACCTTCTGAAAAAAATATCCATGTTTACTTAGAAAGAGAATGACTACCTCGGTGTGAACTTGATGCAGTTGGGATCGTCTATATCATGGGGCTGTCTGTATTCAATGCATTTCTACCATTCTGCCTAAAATTATTGATATCAAGCCATGTCCTTTTTAATGAGCACATGATGTGTCTCAAAGAATCTATAAAATCTATCACTATGCTTCAAGCTGACTTACAGAGATACAACTTAATAATGGTTTTGCAAATGCCTCAAATCACACATCATAGCTATATCAGAGCCCAGAGATGCTGTCCACAAACTACACTGTGAAGCAGGACCTTCCAGTTTTTCCCCAATGAAAAATTGAGAAAAATTATGAATAAGTATTTCAACCAAAATCATGATCTTAGAACTTGGTTTTTCTTTACGTCTCCCTCGTTGCAAAGACAGAGCAGGGGAGACAAGTTGTGTGAGATTTAGGGTGTGGTGCTACCTGCACCATCCAGTGAAGATTGCTTTCCTCATATAAAGTGTGACAATGCCTGCTCTGTGGCTCTGTGGTATGAATTCAGGTTAACCTATGGTATGACTCTACTGCAATATCTCAGCCATTCTTATGCTCTCAGGAAGTTTTGCTTTTTCTCTACTGCAGAGAGGATGCATGATCCAGACTTTTCTGTCTTCGTTCAAAGTTAACTGTTTATGATAATTCATCTTACTTTCTTGCACATGTACTTTGTATTTGGTGAGAAACTAAATTCATTCAGCCTAATCCCTGGTCTTATCATTATTTTGTATTTAGTTCATGAAATAGATTTATCTTGGGTTTAGATTATACTGAGTTCAAATTACAAAAATAATTAAAACAAAACAAAACCCCCCCCAAAACAAAAACAAAAACCACCACCACCACCAACAAAACACAAAGCAAAAACCAAAAACTACCAAAATGCACTGTAGATTTTCATGTTAAAATGCATACAGCTTGCTAGTTTAATATGTTTGATTATCAAAATATACCAACTTACACCCAACTTAGGTTTGGGGGAATAAGATGGATAGCACATGCTTGTTTTGAAATCTACAACTCTGCAGAAAATGTGCTGTGTGCGATGGAGATCAGTTGCACACACATCAGCTTCACATACCTCAGCTGCAGTGCACACATCTCACCATACCTTAATATAAGGCAGACAAGTAATAAATGTTCCCATTTGTTCCTCAGTTTGTTTCCTTGTAACAAAGTCTGTAACGTGTTGTTGTTACACTGTAACTATCACACCACTAATTCCTTCAAATGTTTTAGGATGTTTTGTAGCCTGTTTTCATGTATGGTTGTCATAACTTGCTATCCTACAGCAATGCACTATTTCCTGTGACACCACATTTCCTTATAATCCAAAAGCCTTTGATATAAAAGAAGAGCTACCTTTTCTAAATGTGTTTCTGGCCATATTACCAGGAAGACCAGAAGACTGGACTGTTCTGATAATATGAATTTCGAGGTAATTAGACTATGAAGATACTTTGTCTTTTCTAGTTCAGAGAGCTATGTGACATTGCTAAACAAATTATTGTGCAGCGGTTTTGTGTACATTGGTTGTTTAACATCACAGGACTCTGTTGTCACCTCTTTATAAGCAGTTGCGTGTATCTTACAGGGCAGTCCCACTTGATTCTAACAGATTAACTCCTGTTTGAATTATATTGAATGCCATTTTCTGTCTTACTGTTTTTGCAATCCACAGATGGTACCAACAACTAGTATAGGAATTATCTTATTTTGCTCAGACACAGTGACATACTGCAATCTAGGCTCGGGGCACAGACTTTAATTCCCACTATTTTGCAGTTTTAAGTTTATGTTAGTATTACAAAGGCGCACATGTCCTTATGATTTTCACAAAGTGTTTAGGTTGGGTTTCTGTCTATATAGAGAGGGCACCAGCAGCAAATTCTTTGGTCTGAGTTGCCAGGGGGAATAACTCTGGAAACAGAATTCCCAGCGAATCTGTTACCTACCTATCTACTCTGTGTCACTTTTCTGTTCCCGCGGCTGGGCAAGTGTAAACAAGGATCAGGAAAAGATTGCTGAGGCTGCATTCTCCTCCGGACACTGAAGTTGCCTGGAGAACACTCTAGTGTGTTAATTGAAGCAGAGCTATCAGCTCAGACAGAGCAATTAAAAGGTCACAGGCTCTAAAGTACAGGAAGGGCTACCGTGTGAGACAACACACAGGACTGCAACAACCCTCACCAATCCAGACAAGGTGGAGATTTGACCACTGCAGGTGATGCAGCAGGAACCAGACACCCATGATTAAAGCTGCCAGGGAACCTTTGCAAACTCATCTAATTCCTGAACTCTGTTTCTCATTCTTTTTAAAAAAGCTTTTTATTGATTCTTTGTGAATTTCACATCATGTACCTCAATCCTGCTTATCTCCCTGTCTTTTCCTATCTGCCCTACTCCTTGCCATCTCCTCTCAAAAGAAAACGAATATTGTTGTGGAAGCTGTAGTGTGTCGCTCTGTGTCTCACAGTGTTCCCTTTAGTCCACACTCCTTTACTCAACAAATGTTCATTGCAATGAGTCCTTGGCCTCGATTGAAGCCTCTGGCTTCTGCTACGGTATCAATACTGGATCCTCAGCTGGACACCTCTCAGATACCCTGTTGTTGCCCTGTGTTGTGGAGGTACTGTAGCTTTGAATCTGTAGGACAAACTCCTTCATGTGCTCCAGCCCTTCATAGATAGGGTAGATGTTGGAGTGTGCAACCTTATAGCCCTGGACCTGAGCCTGGGTGGTAGCTGAGTTGGTCAGCCTGCCAGCTCTCCTGTACCCGCACCACCAGGGCAAATAATCTAGCACTGTCCTGGCTTTCTCACCCGAGGATGCAGCAGGCAAGGTGCAGAACCAGCTCCTCTGTTCTCATGCCCTTAGGACCAGTTCACCGGCACTCATACAAACCAGCAAGGCCAGCTCTATTATACTGCCTAGGCAAGGTGCAGAGTCAGCTCTCCCAAGGGCTGAAGCCAGTGAGGGAAGGGCCAGCTTTACCACTGTCATAGACTCTGGGCCATTCTGTTTGCCACATGTGGAGAAGGGTGAAGTGTGTTGAGGATGAGGTAGAGAAGAACACCCTATCCCAGCTCAGGCCACCACATGGCTGACATACAAGTAATATTATATGGACTTAATAGGTTAAATTTAGGTATATGTGTGTGTGTGTGTAATAATAATTAATAAAAAAGGAGGCCATGGATTTTAAACAAAGGAAGGATGTGTGGGAGGGTTTAAAGGTAGGAAAAGGAAAGTGAAATTATATAATTACATTATAATCTCAAAAGAAGAAGCAAAATAAAGACAAAAGAAAAGAAAATCAAAAAATCCTCAGCAACAACACAAGTACTAGAGACAACTCAGGTTTAAAGGCTATGCCTGGCACATACAGGGCCCTAGACTTGCTCTCCTTTGACAAATAAAAGGACTTACTTGAAATAAACTAAATTTGCTTGCTGTGGATGGGTCTGTGCTGCCTGCATTTTGATGTTAATTTCTGCTCTCCTGGGAGGGGCACATACTCAGGTTACTTCTTGTGAACCAATACCCTAATTAATAAAGGAGACAATCACTGGGTTAGTAGGAGGGATTTCTGAGCTGGATAGGGGAATAGAGGAGGAGGGGGAGGAGGGGGAGGAGGAAGAGGAGGGGGAGGAGGAGGAGGGGAGCAGGAGGAGGAGGGTAAGGAGAAGGAGGAGAGTGAGGAGGAGGAGGAGGAGGAGGAGGAGAAAAGAGAGTCCTTGTGGACAGGGTTGAACACATGGAAGGATGAAGTAGTAGAGTTTCTTGGTATGGTGGTGGATCCTTCCACCGGAGGATTGGATTTAATAAGGCTTATAAGATTAGGTTTTATTTGTTTCACCCAGAGATCGAGTATCACTGTTCCTAAACTCTCTGTGGAGTTTTTCTTTTCTACTTGAGTTTGAGAGAGAAAGGTATGGCAGCAGCAATCCTGGTTTTGCGTGTGGTGCCCCTCAAAAGCTGAAGTTTGAAGCACGGAAATGGCGTGGTAGTGACCCGCCAATGGGCGCTTAGAGACCTGGATGGTGAGATTTTGAAACTCTGGAGCTCCAGTGCGTGGGAACTTGGCTGGGAGCCGTGCTGTGAACCACCCCTCTCTCCCTGCCCTCAGTAGTGTAGGAACTGCGGATCTTTTCTAATACCTCCCGAAACATTTGCTTGCTTTACCAAATTTATAAATTTGGATCCATTAATAACATAGTTATTATATGTAAACAAATTTATTTGCATTTTATCATCCTAGAAGTTCTAATGCTGTAATTCCAACACTAATTATTTAGCACATTAAGTCGGTGTCTTAGAAAATATGTTTATGAAATTAAAAACTGAATTTATATGGAGTTTTTAATTCTCAAAATGAAATATTTATTTCTGAATTTGTATTTCTTCACATTTTGAAACTTCTTCCCTCATGGGAAACCAGCTGCTGCAGGAATCACCCAACCGTCCAGCCCTATGAAGAGATATTTCTATCACTGCAGACCTTTCTGCACATTCCATTACACAGTATCTGAAATGTGAAACAGGTTATGCTACTTATATTTGCTAATTTCATTGTGACGAACACGCAGAGATATATAAAATTGTAAGAAAGAAAATGGCGACTCAGGTTGAATACAGTGGTTCATAAGGCTGGAGTGAGCATTAAGTTCACACTGGCTTGCTTTCTGATTGGGAATCACAGAGAACACACAGGCATTTATGGAACAGGTGCTCTATGGAAAGGTGTCAACATTGTTGCCCTCCAGGAATTTGCCATTTAAGTAGGGAAGGTCAATAATGTAACTTAAAGACTGATTAAGATAGATACCTGGCAAGAATGTATCAAGTAATACAATAGCTGAACATGAGTAGAATCTCTTCAGGTGCAAGTCTGTGGTTCCCAAGTTAATCTTTTGAGGAATGTCACAGGCAGGAAGTATTCCTGAGAGCTGTAGAGGACAAGGGAGAGTTGACTAAGTGCTTCCCCAGGGTCTCCTCTTGAGTTCTCTTCAGTGTCTTCATCCTGTGGTCATCATTAAGGTCATCTTCCTCCCTACTCTCAGGTTCTGGCTTGTTATCCTTTTTCCTTACCAACATCATTTGAAAAGAAACCCTCCGATCCTTGAGTGGTCATACTTACATGAAGGTACACTACTCTGAAGTCCTCCACACACTGTCACTGTATCTTGCTGCCATGGTGAATTGTCTAAAGCAGAAGTCTGAGCAAGTATTTCTTCAGCCTCATGGCCCTCTAAGGATGGTTAACATCTAAAACACAGCAGCTACCTGCAGGACTTGGATTTAAGAACAAGACCTGTTTTTCTGTTTGCTTCCCATTTACCATTTTATTGATGCCCTTTCAGACTGGATCTAACTAGAGTTTTCACATCAGCTTACCCTTTGTGTGCAAAGAACATGTCCATGCTGGGCTTGCCAGCAACTCCTGTTATATATCTTTAGTTAGTGCAACTCTGTTTGCCATCATCACAGAGGCCCATCTCATCCAGTACTCTGTAAAAATGTACTTGTTTCCATTGAGCTGGGATAGAGCACCTAAGACCATATGTTTCTTGCTAATCTAATTTATTTTTGCCTCATACAAAGCTTACATGTAACTTTAGAAGAATCCCATATTTATTTGTGTGTGTCTGTGTGTGTGTGTGTGTGTGTGTAGCAGAGCTAGTGGAAGGAAGGAGAGTCAGAGGACAAATGCTTGACCATGAGCTTATTCTTATCCCACATGGATTCTGAAGATCAAACTCAAATGGTTTTCTGCCCTCACCTACTGAGCCATTTTGCTGGCCTTAAGAAAACGGTTAAAGCTTCGGTGAATTCCAATATATCCTTTTGGTCCCTTTTTCTATTGCAATAATGAGTATTGTCTCTGAAGGGAATCTTGCTGCACAAATTATGAATTACGATCTTTGTACTTTGGGCATTGAGGATACTCACTGACCTTGGCTGTTCTGATTCTTTGAACTGCCCCCTCTCCCCCTTTTAACCTCTACTTGTTTTCTTGAACACATTTTCACCCTTGTCCCTCCTGTCCCTCTAGGGAGAATGACAAACCCAGTCTTGAGTCGTCCTTCCTGTTCTGCTGTTGAGGAGACTATTACTGATGTCTTACCCTAGTACAATCAGCACAGAAGTCTGGTAATTGTTTTTCATGAGTACGTGAAATCTGCACTCTCTGTAGGCATACTATCAAATCCAGATTTGTGCTCAATTAATCTCTATTGAAAATACTACTTGCTGGATCTATGTGATTTATTTGAAAATAGAAAAGGACCTCTTTTATTTGACTCTTACTTTTGACTCTAGTTCTATCTTGAATAAGAATGGACTGAAGTCAGGAGTAAATACCCTGGCTATGACTCAGACTTTCTCCTGCTTCCTTTCATTGCATGTTGCTTTCAGCTGGTCTAACTCAGCTCTGTAAACAGAGGAGAGGCAAACACACAGCATCTCTCCAAGGAGCTTTAGCTAACATAGAAATGAAACCAATGTTAGAATAAAACCAGTAACTTTCTCAAACCCCACAAATCCATCCACACTGTCTATGGTCTTTGGATCCCAACAGTCAGGACTGCAGTCGCAGCTGGTAACCTCCCCACACTTGCTTAGGTTTTCAGATCATCACCAAGTACAGCAAGCTGAATATATATCTCCACTCAATTATAGACTACTGACTCATCACTTTAGTGTATCCCGAGTCACACATGTGCACACCTCATTCAGGCCACAGCTGTGCAGGCCCCTCTTCGTTTTTACTGTAGACATTCCCACTTGTCCTGCAGTGAGTCTTTGCCACATGTGAATAACTTCGGGTTTTTGTCGCTCTAGCAAACTCAGAATGATGTGATTTTCTTGTTCCCACTGAAACTGTGTTCCTTTATCTTCACAAGATTACAGTCAGAAAGAGATAGTCCTAGGAAGACCACTAAGCATATGACAAATCATGAAAATAGCGGACCGACATCTAGAAAGGAGACCATAGTCAAGAGTTTCGATAAAGAGAAGGCTATTGAAAGGAATTATATGACCGTAAAGCCATTTAAATCTAGAGTTTGCTCACTGAATATTTTGATAAGACTACTCCCTTATCCTCCAGGAGCAGTTATTCTTCTGTCTGCTACTTTGTATTGAAAACATTTCTCATTCCCTATGTACTGTGGAAACCAACATTGTCTCTTTCCTTGGCACACAAAACGATTGGAAGCTTGGGGGAAATATTATCAGTCCTTTTCCATTATTCTGCTCTGAGCATAACTTGGAAGCAAATGGCAAATGCTGTGTGCTGAATACCAGACTATTCTCTAGGGCAGCATTGGGGGTTGCTTAGGTATTTCTTTGTATGCTAGACCTCATCTAATTTTCAGACATCCTGGAAAGGAAATGTGTCTGTTCTATGTACCAGCGAAAATCAGAGGTACAGAATACTAAGTTACTTACCCAAGATCTCAAAAGGGGCAAAGTGCTGAATATCCTGAATATCCATATGCACAGAGGCTTCTGAGTACCTAGGTGGTTACCTCGCTCTGAGTTCCATAGGCAGAAGGAAGTTGGAAAATCTCTCCCTTGGCCTGCCCATGGGGTTATTAGATTGACTTGTCACTCATGACAAAGAGGAGAGAAAAACAATGATTAAAATAAATTGTACAAAAAAATTAAATTAGAAAAAGAGGAAAAAAATATATCCCTAGATGTGCCCTCCTAGGACACAAACCTGACCTGCTTGAAAACCAGCACTGATGGGAGAGAGAGAGAGAGAAAGAGAGAGAGAGAGAGAGAGAGAGAGAGAGAGAGAGAG
>NW_021604730.1:3249874-3292970 GCF_004785775.1 Grammomys surdaster
AGAGAGAGAGAGAGAGAGAGAGAGAGAGAGAGAGAGAGAGAGAGAGCTACAGAGAAACAGATAGAGAGCACATTTATGTGGCTGTACATGTGCCCATGTGTAGGCCAGTGTGTGTATGAGAGTGTGTTTGTGTGTGTATGTGTGTAACTGGTACATGAGTGTGTGTGTGTGTGTGTGTGCATACATGATTGAACAAGGTAAGGGTAGATTATGATGCCAAGTTATTAGAAGTAAATGATTCCTTCCTCTCTCTCTCTCTCTCTCTCTCTCTCTCTCTCTCTCTCTCTCTGTTTCTTTCTATCTATGGCTCTCTGTCTCTCTCTGTTTCTATCTGTGGCTGTCTGTGTGTGTCTCTCTGTTTCTTTCTATGGCTCTCTGTCTCTTTCTGTCTCTCTGTCTCTCTCTGTCTCTTTCTCTCTCTCTCTGTCACATGTTCTCACTCTACTTCTTGAATCCCCCTCTCCCCCCACATCTTTAAACTCCCTGATGAGGTTTAAATCAATTCATTTTCACCAGGGGTTCTCATTTAGGTTTGTAATTGTTGTCCTGGGAGTGGATGTGTTTAACAAGACTACCCTAAGGAAGAAGGAAATTCTGACAAAACAACTACCAGCACTGATGATTGTCCTGTAAATTAGTAACCAGTTTCAGGGGACCACTTCTTTGTTAGTCAAACAGAGGCTCATCTTTTCTCTCCTGTTTTTCTCACCCACATTCCTGTTCTGTTTCTCCTCCTCCTTCCTCTTCGTCTCCAAGGCCCCCCTTCTCTCTCTCTCTCTCTCTCTCTCTCTCTCTCTCTCTCTCTCTCTCTTTCCCTCTCTCCTTCCCTCCCTCCCTGCTTTCCACCCCTTCTATCTCCCCTGCCCCTTTCCTCTCTTGCCTTCTCAGCTCCCTGGTGGAGCAGATGTCTTCATAGCCTTTGAAGCCTTCCTGTTATCTCTGGCAGCAGTTCACAGACTCATAGGCTGCAGCTGGAAGCTCTCCATCCCTTGCTCCTTGCCTTTGTCCTGCAATATGGCTATCCCGGAGGCCACTCTGTAGCCTCCCAATTCAAGAGTCTGGGGATTCTCACAGCTGCAGCCATAGCTAAGAGACTGAACATCTTAAAGTGAACCCCATTCATTGTAGCTGTCCTTCCTTTTTGCCAGGGGACTTTTGAGATGAATTTCTTCTTCTCCTACTTGCCTCTCAGCAAGCTGGAGAGCACCTAGCAGTATCTTCATGAAAGTATTTGTCATTGAAAATCAGAGGGACTCGAAATGTCCTGATTTCACTGCACCTCCAATCTAAAGAAGCATATTTTCCAAAGTCCATTATGTGTGTCAAATGTTTTTCAACTACCCTGTAAGACTGAGTTGTATAGGGAGATGTGAAAAGTCATAAATAATACCTCCTTTCGGACTAATTCAATAGTGCTTTAAACCTACTTTCTCCTCTTGAGAAAATGTTTCCTATATAGAGATAAATAGAATTATATTAACTTTGAACTCTAGACAACTACTTGGTGAGAAAGAACTGAGTCTGTAGCACTGCATCTCAGATCCAGGATGTACTTACTCTACTGTGACCCATGGTGTCCTAGAAGGGACTCCCAATAGGTTCAAGACGCATTGAAGGGAGAGCGCCATACACTCCCCCAGTTCTACACAAGAGAAAGGAGTTCCTGGGGGAGAAAACTGCAATTTGAAGCAAACCATGGTTTTGCTCCATAAACATGAAGACTTCAGTACCCAAAGCTTTTGTTCCGTGCTGCTAGTACAAAAGATCTTTATCGGGCCGTTCTCATTCGCTGTTATTCTGTGAGGAAAGCCATGCTACACTTAGTCCCATTTGCTTACCCACCATGCCGCCACCTGCAGACTGATTATTTCCTTTTAAAGCAGGACCCACTCTCCACTTGCCTCCCTCCTCCAGACTGCCTCAGCACAAAAGCAGGCAGCACAATGATGCTTTGTTGAGAATAGATCCCATTAGCAACAACAACAACTCAGATTTGTATATTGCCTTATCGCAAGCTGCAAAGCCAGCCCAGGCATTTTAGAGAATGCAAACCATTTCCTTTCAAGCCTCCAAAACCCTTATTAAACAGCTACTACAAAAAGACTAACTTGAACATGTGAGTTGTTACAGAGTAATACTATGTTCTTATTCTAAAGGAAGGTGAGGCCATCTTCTAGTTGTATTTCCCCCTGCATGGTGCTAATAGTTAATCATGGTACTCTTGGGTATAAGGGGTCAGGCACCCACATGTAAACAAGCCTGCCCAGACGGAAAGTCCTCTGAGCTTTCAATTGGTTTGCTTTGCTCAGCATTTCTTTAGCAGGATGAGGAAGAGCTTGAATTTTCTGCAGCTGATAGGCAGTGGCGTTATTTTCCAGACCAAACTTAAGGAAGAAATCTGAACTTCATTCAATATTTGATGTTTTTTTTTTTATAAATCTATTGACTAAGAGCACTGACTGCTCTTGTAGAGGGCCCAAGTATGTTTCGTAGCACTCACATGATAGCTCCCAACTGTCTACAATTCCAGGCCCTGGAAATCCTGACACTGTCTTCTGGCCTCCTTGGGCAACAGACATAGAAAGGGTACACATACATGCATACAGAAAAAACACCCATATACATTAATTCATTAAGTAAATGATAGATAAATAAATAAATAACCACCTTTTCCTTTTCAGTTGTAAGACTGATCTTCCGCACTGTCTCCAGCCAATATATTTTTACTGAGGAATTATTCCTCTGTCTTCCTGCATCTATACAGAAGCATACAGACACACCAACACACACACACACACACACATACACACACACACACACCTCTGCTTTTTTTCTGTGTGTGTGATGAATACTAAATACTTTTCAAGAACACTAATTTCTCATCTCGGTCTATTGTTTATTGATCAAGTTCTTCATACAGGCCATCTTCATCATTATAAAAATATGACATATTTTCCCTACATTAAGTAAAACATAAATTACAGTAAACTTTTTTCTTTACAAGAGCACTTCAGAAAACATAAGTGTTTTCTCTACATAGCAAAAATCTGTTCTACGTCTAGAATCTTCAAGTCTATCTTTTACGTTAATTTTTTTTCTGAATGAATATGTATGTGGGAAGTAGGGGGCACAGCTGTGGAAGCCAGAGGACAACTCGTGGGAATCAGTTCTCTCCTCCTATATGAATTCTGGAAGTTGGATTCAGATCTTGAAGCTTCATGGCAGGCAACTTCACTTGGCTAAGCCTCTTGCTGGCTCTCTCTGTGGCCCTCCCAGCCACTTCTGAATGTGCATTCCTTGTGAAAATCTCTTCAGCTTTGCATTTTCTGCTGCTGCAGAGTAGCAATGACCCAAAGCAATCTCTGTGTTGACAGAAAGCCTGGCAACGTTCTACTTTCTGCTTATTACCGCTGTAATTGTTGCTCATCACAGGGGACCACCTTTTCCTTGAAATAAGAACTGTTTCTATCTTGTAAACTCCTTTATATTGAACTCTCCGCTGCTGTTCCCTCTCATTTCCAATTTGCCTTATTGCATCATGCCAAGGCGCAGTAGAATATGAATTTAATTAGGATGTTACATTCTGAATAACCAATAAAGACGAGAACACATAAGTAGAAAGAAGAGAAGAAAAGTTATTTGTAGACAATTGTTAAAAGATGTATTTTTATATTAGATTTTATTTGTGTGTATGTGTGTGTGTGTGTGTGTGTGTACATGCAAGTGTCTGGGTAGGGGTATGCACCTGTTAGTCCAATACACAAAAAGTCCAGAAGACAGTGATGGGTCCCTCAGAGCTAGGGTTATAGGCAGTTGTGAGCCACCTGGTGTGGGTGCTGGGAGCCAAGTTTGGGTTCTCTGAAAGAACAGGCAATGCTCTTAGCTGCTAAGACATCTTTCCAGCCTCAAGGGAGCATTTCTCTTGTTTCTCTTGAAAACTTGTGGACATGAGGAGGTCATGATGAATCCAGAAAGTAGATATAGAACTTAACCCATGGGACACAGCTAGGAGAACAGCCTTGTCATGTGCACACATTGCTCTCCCTACAGCCCAGACCAGGAAGATTTTCCCCCTCCACTTGCATCCATTCCCGGATTCCTTCCACATCAAGGGCATGAGCAGGCTACACTTACTGTGCGAACTCAATGAATACATTTACTATGGTCACAGTCTTCTCTGAAGATAGCATTCAGAACACATTAGTGCTGACAGAAATCTATTATGGTCTAAGTCTGTTTCTACATCTTAAGTCAGAGCTTTGATTTAGAGTGTTTAAGGACTCACTCAGCCTAGTATATGATTCAGCATCTAATTGAAAAGGCCTTCGTTGCACTGTCATTGTTTCTTCCATATGTTTTAACTCCTGCCAAATTCCAAGCTTTTGATGATGGAGTAATTTACACTTGCAGTACCACATGTTCAACCTGATTGCATATATAAGTCAGGATTGGCAAAATATTAAATACTCAATAATTTGTATATTTTCTCATAAAGCAGTTTATAATTGTCTTGTATGCAGCAAAAATAACAGAAAAAATAGAAGGAAAAATAGAAAATTGATGCTGAGGTCAAAGCTCTGAGACAAGGGAGGAGGGTACTCAACCTGAAACAGGATGAAAAGGGAAAGCTGGGGAATGGGGTGTTGTTGACCTCATCTGGGCCAAGCCTCTGAAGCCAGCTCTGTGGGAAAGCCCAAATCAGCAGTTTCATGGGCCTAAATTAAACACTCTGCTAATTTGCAATTCTCTTCTTTTTATCTAATTTTACTTGGGTATTAAGGAAATCAGATATGCTCAAACCTTTAGCCAAATCACTGAGTAGCTGTGTTATAACAAAACAGTAGTTGTCTTCTGCACTAACTGCAACCCATTAATAGGAATTAGAGTGAGCCAAGACATCAGGGAGATTATTAAACATCCACATTTCTGACAGTTGTAGCAAGGATTTGGCTTCAGATACATTTTGGAGATATGAAGAAAAGAAGCCACTTTCAACACCAAATTAACTTTATTAATCACCCCCAAGAGGAAGAAGGGAAATGAATTTGATAAAAGATATTAAAAATGATTGATTTGTCATTTTGTGGAATTTTTTTTTCATGTTGGATTTCCACAAAACAAACAAACAAAAGCAAACAAAGACAACCAAAAAAACAAGCAAACAAACCCAGGCAGTTTAGAGGTGCTTGCAATTTAAAAATATGTATTTTTCCCCCTAAAGGTTGTTGGTACTCAGTTTACTACTATTGATTTGATACTGCAAAGGTAGGAGACAAAGACATCTGTAATATAAATTCTAAAGCCCAGAGTCAATCATAACTTTGCACATGTTGAACAGCACAGTGGTATTATCTATTTTACACTGTTTTTTTTTTATTTTTTCAGCACTATTCACAGAGAGCTGAAGCGTGCGCTTGCCTATTCAGCATCTCCTTTAATTTGTAAGCAGCTCCATAAATCTTTCTTGGCTTCTAGGGACATAAAGACTTCTATGATGAAGTAGCCAGCATGGTGGCTTAATAAGCTGAAAGCTATGGGCCTCCCCTGGTCCCCCCAGCATTCTAGGGACCGTTGTCTTACTCCTGGCAAAGGAGCTACGATTTTTGAATTCCAGCCAGAATAATTAGCACAGTTTAGGATCTCAGTACACAAAGCAGGATGGTCAGCACTGGCAAAGATGTCTACTGAGTGTTTTCTGAGTGGTAAAAAGAATAGGGAACGGCCAGCTACAGCAGGTCTTTGTGGCTCTGATGAAAGTGACATACTAGGAGTATCCCTGCTTTCAGGAAGGATGAATATGTCAACACTCCATAGCATGAGATAATGTCTTTATTACCCTTTCTCAAATGCCTTAAGAAGAAGTAAAGAAGAACTGAGTGAGGCTGTCCCTCATATTCCCTAGAAATCATCTATCATAGATAGCTGCATTCCCTAGAAATAGCAATACACATACAAGTAACAGGAACAGGAACTTCCAGGCAGCTGTCCAGATTGACACACTCTACAAACACATTTATGAAACTGTCCTAAGGTAGGCTTGCCAACAGAGCCAGTTTGGCTGCATTTCTACATTCTCAGTGCCAACTTACAACAAAGGTTTTATTCTCTATGTTTTTGGAAACTGGGGGACTCTGGTGAAAACCTTTGAAATTCCTCAGGTGCCTCGACTCATGTTTCATATCCAAACACAGTGTTTTGAATTAGTGGAATATTTCTGGAGAAACTGAAATGACCATCTCACTGGCCATACACTAGCAAACTTTTCTCTGAGATAGATAAATGCACAGAGTCATTTTACATGATCTAAAAATGGATTTCTTTTTGTAGAGACATTTTAAATTGACAGTAAAATGAAGTAGAAAGAACAGTTCTCTTCCCATTTTTCCTCTGGTTCCCAGGAAACAGAGCCTTTTCCTGTTTTATCAATTGCTATTACTGGTATTATTTGTTAATGTTGCTGCCCTGACATGGGCCCATCATCACCATCCAAATGCAATGCAGACATTTGGATTTACTTTTTGCATTTTGTATCACATAGGTGTGCATTACATAAAGAAGCATGTGACTAAGAAGTTGCATAGCCTTAGTATAGCCGTGCTCTGTATATTTATTGATTTTCTTCAGACACAAATCACATTTAACCTTTTGCTCTTTCTGTACGGTACATTGTGCTACCTGGTGTTTGCTTGTTTGTTGTGTTTTTTTTTTTTCCAGGGTTGTCTCCATGGAAGTTTCTTCTTTGATATTTCTTGGCTGTACTCTCATTTTAGTGCTGAATGGCTTTTTTCTTGTACAGATATATGAGAGTTTATCCATTCACCTGCTAAAGAATGCTTTGGATTTTTCTAAAGTTTGACAGCGATCACTCAAGTTTCATTGCAAGATTCTTACAGAACTCTTTGACTGTCTTTAAGATTTCAACCCCCATCGTAAAAGCCAACAAGTAAAACTGATAGATTGCAAAATGAAAGTTAGGTAAGGGACTTTTACACTGTCTTGCTAAGTAAATGTTTTTTCTTGAAATCCCACTACCAGAAAATAGAGGCCCAAGTTACTCCACATTCTGCTAAGCAGTTCATATGCTAGATTTTGTCTGTGAATTATAGCTTTGGGTGAGCTCCTTTGTGCAGCACATGAAACAATATTGATTCCATATTGATCACATTGCATTCAGCAGTAAGAACAAATTCTTCTACAACTTGCTATATTATATTCACTTAAGTAAATGCCTGGACTTATGTAGGAGTGCCAAGGAAACGATATTGGTATCTTTCTATTTGAATACATTGGCATGTAAAAAGGTGGTTATAACATTTACATTGTTTTAATTTTAAAAATTGTATTTTGTGCATGTATCCATATGTGTGTAAAAGTATGTGTGTATCAGTATGTGGTAAACGATGTGAATCTATACTCAGCAGAGTAAACGCTGAGGATACAGGACAACTTGCCAGAGTTGGTTCTCTCCAACTCTGGATCCAAGAGACTAAATTCAGAACCAGAGGCTTGGCAGCAAGCTTCTTTGCCTGTACAGCCATCTCTTTGGCTTTAAACTATTTATTTCATCAATAGAAAACACCAGATGAAATACACATTAGTGCCAGGTAAATTTGCAGTGCCCTGGTGTATCTGACAACAGGAACCATACATCAATTCATCTTACAGCAACATCAGGTATCTATTAGTCTATAAATCCAATTAACTTCATATAGTTACTGATATTCAACATTGCTTACATTCTTTTGGGAAATTCCTGGGAAGATTATTATTATTATTATTATTATTATTAACATAGAGAACAGATCCTCTTGAAACATTTTAATTGTTACTGTCCACTTCTTGTGGCTAGATAGTGAGAGTTACTGATCTATGCAGAAGAGATAAGAAAAATGTCATTCAGCTACCAAACTGAAAAACATAGACATAATTTCCACAAAGCCAGAGGCAGTCATGATATTTAAGACCTCAAACTCATTCCAGTGATTATTTCCTACATTTTTTTCTGTCTTATGAATAGAAGGCAAGTAAAATTAGATGTTAAAGTTAAGCCAAGATTATTCCTTTAAGTATAATTTTAAATGAAAATTAAACCCTTATTATGAGGCCACAGAAAGAATTTGTTGAAGACTATTAATAAAAAACCCAAAGACTAGCTTTTTCCATTTATTTATTTATTTATTTATTTATTTATTTATTTATTTATTCATTCATTCATTCATTCATTTTTTATCTGGGTAGCTACTCTACTTCCTACTCTCTCCCTCATGCAGTGCCTTCTCCCCCTCTCCCTGTCCCTTTCTCCTTTGACAGGGTGGAGGCCCTCCTCCAGGTATTCCTCTCCACCAGCCAGCAAATCAAGTTTCTGTGGCACATGCTCTCCCACCGAGGCAGACAAGACAGCCCAGATTAAGTAGCAAATTCCACAGACAGGCAACAGCTTAGAGACAGCTCCTGGTTCCAGTTGTTGGGAGACCCACATGAAGACCAAGCTGCACATCTGCCACATATGTACCATGGGCCTTGGCCCAGCCTGTGTATGCTCTTTGGTTGGTGATTCAGTCTTTGTGAGCCTCAAGAGTTCAGGTTAGTTGACTCTGTTGATCTTCCTGTGGAGTTCCTATCTCTTTCTGTGCCCTCAAACCTTCCCCCAACTCTTCCATAAGAGTCCCCGAGGTTCATCCAATGCTTGGATATGGGTCTCTTAATCTGTTTCAGTCAGCTATTGGGTGGAGCCTCTCAGAGGACAGCCATGCTAGGTGCCTGTCTGCAAGCATAACAGAGTATCATTAATAGTGTCAGGGATTGGTGCTTGCTGATAGAATGGGTCTCAAGTAGGGCTGATTATTACTTGGCTATTTTCTCAATCTGTGTCCCATCTTTGTCCCTCCATTTCTATTAGACAAATTTGGGGTCAAAAGTTTTGTGGGTGGATTGACATCCTTATTCCTCCACTGGAGGGTCTGCCTGGCTATAAAAAGTAAGTCTCTTCAGGTTCCATATGCCCACTGCTAGGGATTTTAGTTAAGGTCACTCATAATGACTCTGGGCGCCTCCTCCATCCCAGGTCTCTGGCATATCCTAGAGATGCCCCCACCCCTGCAAGTTGAAGATTTTCATTCATTCTCCTCGTCTTCTGGCCTTTTCTCCTATGTCTCCTCACACCTGACCCTGATACCTCTATTCCTTTTCCCATCCTCTCTCTGAACAAGATCCCTCCCACCATCTGCCTCCTGTGACTATTTTATTCCTCCATCTAAGTGAGATTCAAGCTTTCTTGCTTGGGTCTTGTTCTTGTTCAGATTTTTTGGGTCTGTAGGTGTATCACGGCTATTTTCTACTTTATAGCTATTATCCTCTTATAAGTGAGTACATACACTGCTTGTCCTTTGGGTCTGGATTATCTACTCTGGATGATATTTTTCTAGTTCTATCCATTTACTTGAAAATTTCATGATACCCTTGACTTTAATAGCTGAATAGTAATCCATTGGGTGTAAATGAACCACATTTTTCATATATGTTCTTTGGTTGAGGGACATCTGCGGGTATTTCCAGATTCTGATTATTCTAGATAAAGCTGTTATGAACAAAGTAGAGCATGTGTCCTTCTCGTGTGGTAGAACATCTTTTGAGTGTATGCCCAGGAGTGACTTAGCTGGGCCTTCAAGTAGAACTATTCTCAGTTTTCTGAAAAACTAATTGCCAGATTGATGTCCATAGTGCTTGTACAAGTTTGCACTCCCACCAGCAAGGGAAGAGTAGTTTACCACTCTCCAAATCATCACCACCATATGGTATCTCCTGAATTTTTGATCTTACCCATTCCAATAGATGTAAGATGCAATCTCAGGGTCATTTAGATTTGCATTTCCCTGATGACTAAGGACATTGAACATTTCTTTAAGTCTTCTCAGCCATTCAAAATTCCTCTGTTGGGATTCTCTGTTTATCTCTGTACTTAATTTTGTAATTGGGTTATTTAGTTTGTTGGTGTCTAACTTCTTGAATTTTTTCCGAATATTTTGGATGTTAGCTCTCTGTTGGATGTAGGGTTAGTTTCTAATCTGTAGGCTGCTATTTGGTTATATTGACAGTGTCCTTTGCCTTACAGAAGTGTTAGTTTCATGAGGTCCCATTTGTTAATTGTTTTTAGTGTCTGACCTGTTGGTGTTTTGTTCACAAAGTTGTCTCCTGTTCTAATATGTTCAAAGGTATTTCCAACTTTCTCTTGTATTAGATTTAGTGTATCAACTTTTATGTTGCAGAATTTGATCCACTTGAACTTGAGTTTTTTGTAAAGTGATACATATGGATCTATTTGTATTCCTCTACATGCAAACATCCAGTTAAACCAGTTGTTGAAGATGCTTTTTTTCTTCCTTCCTTCCTTCTTTCCTTCCTTCCTTCCTTCCTTCCTTCCTTCCTTCCTTCCTTCCTTCCTTCCTTCCTTTCTTTCTTTCTTTCTTTCTTTCTTTCTTTTTTTTCCATTGTATGGTTTTGGCAACTTGGTCAAATATCAAGTGTTCATAGACATGTGGCTTTATTTCTGAGCCTTCTATTCAATTCCTTGATCAACCTGTCTGTTTTTATACCAATATCATGCAGTTTTTATTGATATTGCTCTGTAGGACAACTAGAGATAAGGGACAGTAATTCCTCAGAAGTTCTTTTATTGTGCAGGATTGTTTTAGCTATTCTGGGTTTTTTGTTTTTCCATACAAAGCTGAGAACTGCTTTTTGAAGGTCTGTAAAAACATTGTGCTGGAATTTTGATAGAAATTGCATTGATTCTATAGATTACTTTTGATAAGATGGTCATTTTCACTCTCAATCCTATAGATCCATGAGCATGGGAGGTCTTTCCATCCTTGGTATCTTCTTCAACTTCTTTCTTCAAAGACTTGAAGTTCTTGTTATACAGATCTTTCACTTGTTTTGTTAGAGTTACACCAAGGTATTTTACATCATTTGTGGCTATTGTCAAGGGTGCTGTTTCCTTAATTTCTTTCTAAGCTCATTTATCACTTGTGTAAATGAGAGCTGCTGATTTCTTTGAGTTTATTTTGTATCCAGCCAGTTTTATACAGGAGTTTATCAGGTGTAGAAGTTCTCTGGTTGAATTTCAGGAGGTCACTTATGTATAATATCATATCATCTGTGAATAGTGATACTTTGACTTCTTCTTTTGCAATTTGTATCCCTGTGATCTCTTTTAATTGTCTTATTACTCTAGCTATAACACTGTGGACTATAATGAATAGATAGAAAGAGAGTAGGAAGCCCTGTACTGTCCCAAATTTTAGAGGAATTGCTTTACGTTTCTCTCCACTTAATTTGATGATGGCTTTTGACTTTCTGTACATTGTATTTCTTATGTTTATGTATGTGCCTTGTATCCCTGATCTCTCTGAGACTTTTAACACGAAGGAGTATTAAAATTTGCCAAAGACTTTTCTAGCATCTAATGAAATGATCATTTGATTTTTTTCTTTCAGTTTGTTTATACGGTGGATTATATTAATAGATTTTCATATGTTGAACCATCCCTACAGCCCTGGGATAAAGCCTACTTGACCATGGTGGATAGTGTTTTTGATGTCTTTTGGGTTCAGTTTGCAAGTGTTTTATTGAATATTTTTGCATTGACATTTGTGGTAGTTTGAATATGCTTCATCCAGAAAGTGGCACTATTAGGTGGTGTGGCCTTGGAGGAAGTATGTCACTTTTGAGGTGGTCTTTGAGACCCTCCTAGTAGCTGCCTAGAAGACATAAGTCTTCTCCTGTTTGCTTTATGAACAAAATGTAGAACTCTCAGCTCCTACTGTACCACGCATGCCTGAAAGCTACCATGCTCCTGCCTTGATAATAATGGACTAAACCTCTGAACCTTTAAGCCAGCCACAATTAAATGTTGTCCTTATAAGAATTGCCTTGGTCCTGGTATCTCTTCACAGCAATGGAAACACTAACACAACACTCATAAAAGAAATTTGTCTGAAATTCTCTTTCTTTGTGGAGTCTATTATGTGGTTTAGACTCTTTGTGTAGTTTAGGTATCAGGGTGACTGTGGCCTCATAGAATGAGTTCAGCAATCTTCCTTCTGTTTCTATTTTGTGGAATAGTTTGAGGAGTATTGATATTAGCTCTTCTTTGAAAGTCTGGTAGAATTCTGTGTTAAAATCATCTGATCCTGTTTTCTTTTTTTTTCTTTCTTTTTTTTTGAAGTTTTTTAATGACTAGTTATAATTCCTTAATGGTTAGAACTGTTTAGGTAGCTTACTTTATGTTGACTTAACTTTGGTAAGTGGTATCTCTCTTAAAAAAACATCCATTTCATTTAGATTTTCCAATTTTGTGGAGTACAGGCTTTTGAAAGAAGACTTAATGATTCTTTGTATTTCTTTAATGTCTGTCATTACCTTTTCCTTTTCATTTCTGATTTTGTTAATTTAGATTCTGTTTCTCTGCTTTTTAGTTAGTATGGCTAATAGTTTGTCTGTCTTGTTGATTTTCTCAGAGAACCAGCTCTTGTTTTTGTTGATTCTTTGTTTTGTTCTCTTTGTTTCTAATTGATTGATTTCAGCCCTGAATTTGATGTGGGTGTGTTTCCTTCTTTTTGTTCTAGAGCTCTAGGGTGTGCTGTTAAGTTGTTAGTGTGATGTATCTCCAAATTCTTTAGAAGGAGTATAATGCTATGAACTTTCCTCTGCTTTCATTCTGTCTCATAAATTTGGGTATGCTGTCTTAATTTTTATTGAATTTTTGAATGTCTTTCATTTCTTTCATTATTTCTTCCCTGAGTAAGTGATCATCGAGTAGAGATGTTCACCATGCATGAGTATGTGGGATTTCTGTTTTTTCTGTTGTGATTGAAGTCCAGCTTTAATTGATGGTGATCTGATAGGATGCAAGGGGTTATTTTAATCTTCTTGTATTGCTGAGGCTTATTTTGTGACTCACTAAATATGCAATTTTGGAGAAGGTTTCATGAAGTGCTAAGAAGAATGTATATTCTTTTGTGTTTGGGTGAAAAGTTCTGTGGATATTTATGAGGTCTACTTGGTTTTTAACATCTGTTAGTTTCAGAATTTCTCTGTTTTGCTTCAGTTTTGATGATCTGTCCGCTGGTGAGAGTGAAGTGCTGATGTCCCCCACCATTATTGTATGGGGTTTGATGTGTGATTTAAGTTTTAGTAATGCTTCTTGTATAATGTGGTTGTCCTTGTATTGGGGACATAAATATTCATAAATGTGATGTCATCTTGGTGGATTTTTTTTCCTTTGATGAGTATCATGTGTCTTTTCTAGTATCTTTTAATTACATTTGGTTGATTATATTTTGTTAGATATTAGAATGGCTACTCCAGCTTGTTTCTTGGTTCCATTTTCTTGGAAAAAAAATTTCCAGCCCTTTACTTTGAGGTTGTGTCTATCTTTGTTGCTAAGGTGCATTTGTTGAATGCAGCAGAATGTTGGATCCTATTTATGTATCCACTCTGTTAGCCTGTGTCTTTTTATTGGTGAATTGAATCCATTGATGTTGAGAGATATTAATGAGTCATTACTTTTAGTCTTGTTATTTTGATATTGGTGGTAGTTCTCTCTCTCTCTCTCTCTCTCTCTCTCTCTCTCTCTCTCTCTCTTTCTTTTCTTTTTCTGTGTCTGTGTTTTCCTTATTTCTTTTGTTTCCTTGGGTGTAGTTATCCTTCTTTTGTTGGAATTTTCCTTCTAGCATCCTTTGTAGGCCTGGATTAGTAGAAAGATGCTGTTTAAATTTGGTTTTGTTATGGAATATCTTGGTGATATCAATGGTTAGTGACAATTTTGTTGGATATAATAATCTGAGTTGACATCTATGGCATCTTAGTGTCTGCAAGATATCTGGGTTTCTGGGTTTTAGAGTCTCTGTTGAAAAGTCAGGTATAATTCTGATAAGCCTGCCTTTATTTATAACTTTGTCTTTTTTAGTTGCAGCTTTTAATATACTTTAATATATTTTAATATACTTTCTTTGTACTGTACATTTGTTTTGATTATTATGTATTGGGAGAATATTCTGGCCCAATCTATATGATGTTCTCTAAGCTTCTTGTATATTTATTCTTTATTCCTATCTTATTCTTTAGGTTAGGGAAGTTTTCTTGTATGATTTTGTTGAGGTTATTTTCTGGGCCTTTGAACTGAGAATCTTCATCCTCTTCTATTCCTATTATTCTTAGGTTTGGTCTTTTTATAGTGTCACACATTTCTTGGATGTTTTGTGTGAGAAACTTTTTAGATTTGGCATTTTATTTGACTGGTGTATCAGTGTCTTTTATTGTATTTTCTGTGCTTGAGATTTTTCTCTTTCATCTTTTGCATTCTGTTGGTGATGCCTGTGTCTGTATTTACTGTTCTTGTTCCTAGGTTTTTCACCTACAGGGTACCTTCGTTTGTGTTTTCTTTATTGCGTCTATTTCCATTTTCAGATCTTAAACAGCTTTATTCATTTTCTTCACTTTTGATTCTATTTTCCTATATTTCTTTGAGGGATTTGTTTCTCATTTAAAGGCCTCTCTATCTGATTGATTGCATTTTCTTTTATTTATCTAAGGATTTTGTTATTTCCTTCTTAAAATACTCTATCAACTTCATAAGATGAGATTTAAGGTCAGAGTCTTACTTTTCAGGTGTGTTAGCATATTCTTTGCTTGATGTAGTAGGAGAGCTGGGTTTTTATAGTGTCATATTGCACTGGCTTGTATTGATTGTGTTCTTGTGACTGCCTTGAGCCATTGGGAGTACCAGGCCTTTGGGATTGGTTGTCTTCGGTAGCAGCAGCCTTCTTTGGAGTCAGACAGAGCTATGAGCTGATGTGTGGAATGCAGATCTGCAATTGCAGCTAGAGGTGTAGACTGGAGTAGAAATACTGATATAGTCTGATAGACTAGTTCCTTTTTAGTTTCATTTGTTTGTTGTTTTTTGGTTTGGTTTGGTTTTGTATCTAGTCTATTAAAGCAGCTAAAGATAGTGTAATTCTGATTGTGTGTACAGATAAACGTGTGTTGTTCACACACATACACACAAACAAACAAACACACACACATTATATACTCACATGGACACTCCCAAACCTATCCCCAACTTATGACATTTTTGAATGATTCATTTCATTTGTTTCTATTTTATTATATGAGTGTTTTGCCTATACGTATGTCTATTTAGCATGCATATCCAATTCCATGCATATCCATGAAGTACAGAAGAACACACCAAATACCCTATAACTGGAGTCATATATGGTTGTGAACCTCCATTTGTGTCCGGGAACCAAACTCAGATCCTTTACAAGAGCAGCCAGTACTCTCAGCCACTTATCCAGCCCCATCTCACGTTATTAGCCTTCATATAATACAGACATGTCAGAATTAACAATTTTTGGGTCATTAGCTTATTGATTTCCATTGAATTTTTACTTTAAAAAATGACTTCCCAGAGGTGACACACATCTGGTATAGAAATTTGGGTCTCACTAAAGCAACATAAAATAAATAAAAACATCACTCAGATTCTATAGATATTCACTATTTCAATTTTGATGAGATCGTAGGAGTAGCAGTTGTGGTTGACAGCTATCACAATATGAATTTAAAAGTTGCCTAATGAAATATGCCTTCTCTAACTCCCCAGTAGGCTCTTTGCCTGGCTAAGGTTCATTGTCATCCCCAAATAACATGAAGTTTTCAAAGACGAAAAAAAGTATTAGCATATTTGAGACAACTATTATTATTTATTTATTATTATTATCTTTTCCTGTAATGCAATATAGATGCTTTCAATTTATTTGGAATTATGTGTTTATTTACCACATTTTGAAATAAAATTGTTTTGGCAATTTGGGAATTTCATTTAGCTTGTAATTTTTGTTTTAACCATGTATCTTAATTATTTTCTATGCCAATAAGAATGTTTAAGCATCATTTTTCAGAGTTGTCCATTATAGAGTGAAAATATAGGAAAAATTACCAGCAAAAATAATAAGCTGGAGGCTGGTTGTAAATAAAGGTTTTTATAGTCATAGTTTCAAGATTTCACTTGGATCTCTACTGTGTGTACATGGGATCCTGCCTTCCAAATGTTCGTCTCATCCTAACAGCTGCCTTGGAATCAGTGGGCACTTTCATAGATAGCAGAAGGATTGGTGTAAATTGGCATAATGACTATAAAAGGCACTTTGAAATATCTACCCCATTATGGAGTGTTGGCTTAGCCAAGATGCTATGCTGATTTCTGTCAGATACATCATATCATAATGTGTTCTGTGATTGAATCTTTGCATTCTAGACAGAAAATTAACTGAAAACTTTATGTATGATTTATTTTCTTTTCAAAAGAAATACATGTGTAGGAAGAGAATAAGACTGTACTTTGACTACCACTGTTGTTTACATGTTACAAGTAGAAGTTCAGAGAAGTAGAAGAGTTCTATAAGTATTTGAGGGTGAAATCAGGACTCATAGACATTCATGGAGCAAATTGAGTTGTCTAATAATGGTAAATATTGGTGGCTATCTTCATCATAGGAGGTTCACTGTATCACATCTTTCTGCTTGCCCTGATTCACCATTCGAGAAAGTTGAAATGAACACACCAAACACCCATCATATACATGGCTGCTGTGTTGTATCTTTGGAGACAACACGATTCAAACAGAAGGAGTTCCTTGCCTATGTAAACCAGTAGTATTAACTCTTCTGAAAACTTCAGTTGTAGGATTCCAGAAACCATGTTCTTATTGATAGTCTGAGTCTCTTCTATCAAAGATAGATCTGTTGGTTGATTATATGGAGTATAGTTTAAGATGTCAGAGAGTTGAGTGTCCTATCAATACTGGAATTTGCCATTTTTTTTTTATTAAAGGAACCACATCAGTTTGACAGTGCCTAGTTCTGTGAAACATGCTTTTCTGTAATTCAAGTACATTTCTTAACAAAATCTCCTTGTGAAAGATTAGCTGAGATTTAAGCCAGCTGCAAATATATTGTGCTTGATTTTGTGAATTAGCATGGAGACTAAAATTCCTAGAAAATTGATGGTTGTTGGAGTTTACATAATTCTGGTCATATTAAGAACGTCTGGTTATTTAAATATAATTTGCCCCTTTATGCTGCAATATGATGCCTTTTTGTAAGATGAAGATAGCATTTGATGTCTAATTCGTTTTGTTCTATAGTGAGCAATGTAGTAAGAATCTCTTGTCAGATAGAAAGTCATCCCATTGAATCTGATTCTGCTAGGCTAATGTAACCTATTAGAACTCTGGTCACACAGAAACCAGTGGAAATTTCTTCATGTCTTTCTTTTTCATAGTAAACACATTGTATAACATTTCAATCATTTGGATATTTAGATTATAAAACTTATCTGTAGTGTATTTTGTGGAAAGACATGCATATGTAACAATCCATTCCTTGATTTCTGTATTTTCATTAACATTGATTTTGTTCTTACAATGTCATCTCCACCTAGAGGTTATGAGTTACCTACATGTGCCCTCGTTTTATTATTACTGTCTTATGGGCACTTTATTTCTTCAACTATATAAGTAGCTCCACCTTTATCCTGCATTTCACCACCTTGCACTATCCATTACTTCCTACCTAATAATCTCCAACCACAATCTCTGATTCCAAGCTTTCCTCTCAACATGCAATTCACTTCTCCATTTGAAACATCAAAAACATTCAAAACTGCTTTTATACTATTTTCAACTTAAAGTACATCGGTGTTAGCCATAGCCACCAACACCTTCACTAGATTGCCAAATTTTCTTCAGTCATGGTTTTCCAAAGTTCCTCAGACTCAATGCTATTTTTCTTACAAATTCCCTAAGGAAACCTCAAGTGTTTCACAATTTTAAACAGTGCCTGTAGACTTATATTGACTTATATGTACACAAATTAATTTCCAGTGAACATTCCTCTTGAGTTATGGACATATACAAAACATTGTTTCTATTGAGCACCACATATATTTACATTTCAATTGGTGAAATGTTTATTTACTTATAAAGTCTTATAAATGTATAAGATTTGCTGATTATTACACCTTTTACAAACCTATTACTATGTTTAGAGGTGAAATTGATTGAAATCTATCCAATAGAGTAAAGTAGGACATTTTAGCCATCTTCACAACTTCTTTCTCTCTTGTCCCTCTGAGCGCTATAAATAGACACTGATATCATTTTCATTTAATAAACAATAATACTAAAGCCATGGAGGTTAATTAAGGGTCACAGAGCACAGGACTAGGAGGATTTTTAACATTCCCTTATTGCATGTGTGCCAATGTTTTTGTGAGTATGTAAGCGAACATGGGAACAACTTGCAGGGGCCCATTCACTCCCTCCACTAAGTAAGTCTCAAGGATCAAACTCAAGATGTTATTTCTCCATACTTAGCCACCTTACCAGCCCAGGAATATCAAATATAAGTAGTAGTAACTCAGAGGGATCAGGGTGCAACCGCATGGATATGGGAGTGTCCATCAGTGCTGTGCCTTTGACTCCATTATCAGCACCAGCAAAGGTAAAAAGGACAGTGGACACTTTTGTGCATAATTATACCTGAGATTCTTTCTCTGGTTTAACAGACACTTTAAGTAAGAGGAACATGATATCAGTGGCTATACCACTCAGGAAAGGACTATAGTCAGAAACTATGAATTGTTTGGGATTATATGAGTACTAAAACAAAGATTAATGATTCTATTAAAACAGACCAGCTACTATGGACAGGCCACCTTCTCTGTAAAATATTCCCAATTTGCATACTGAGAATAAGGATAGTCTATGTTACAGTGTATTATTTCAAGCTTGAAGTTAACTAACTAGTTTATAAAGCACAAGACACATAATTCAGGTAGTGCATGACTGCAACCCCCGCACTAGGAGGTAACTAGTGTATCCAGAGCTCAAGGGAACCCTCAGAATTGCAGCGACTTATGAGTCAACCTAGCAAAACTATACAGAAAACAAAAAAAAAAAAGGAAGGGAGAAAAATAGATAACTATGTGTGGCAGAAAGGAAGAAATTATGTTTTAATGATAAATGACATCACCCTGTTTTCATCACTATTCTTAGATGCACATACTCTTTCCAGTATCCTACACTGACCATCATAACCCAGGAATCATCAGATTCTGAAAACAACTGTAAAAAAGACTAATGGCTTCTCATTGAATTTTCAAAGTTTATAATAAAAACTTTGGTCTAGAAGATATGGATCAGCAATTATGAACATGCAGATTTCTTGTCAACAAGCAAAATTTCATTTCCAACACTCATTCTGGGTAGGTCATAGTTCCTGGCAATTCTAGGTCTAAGTCTTTGTACTCTGCTGGTAGTGTAAGTCACATGATACACACACACACACACACAGAGAGAGAGAGAGAGACAGAGACAGAGACAGAGAGAGACAGAGAGACAGAGAGACTCAGAGACAGAGATGTATCAAGGTAGAAAAGAAAAAAAAAAAACAAGAAAGAAAGTATCTCCACAAAATACATGCATCACAAATTTCATGACAATTCTTTTCACCTGGTTTTGGTATATAATGAATATCTTTGTATAATCAATGCAGTTCCAACATATTTTGGCAAAGAAAAACATTCTGAGTGATCATTTCTCCTTTAGGGCTTACATCATGGGGTATTCTCCTATTCTTGTTCTCTAAGCAAGTGGTGATGTAGGATGAATTTTACAAATTCACTCAAAATGATCCAGACTTCAGTGTGGCTAATTCTCACATAAAAATGCCACCTTGGTAAATGTTCTAAATGCAGTGCAGAGGGCTGATCATTGTATTTAGACACATAATCTCAGCAAGGACAGGGGCCTTGTTCAGTGAAAATGTCTTCCAGATGCTCATAAACAAGAGTATGTGCACGATGGTGCACAGGCTCCATGGACTTTCTGGAACATGTGAACTCTGAGTCATTCTGAATTCCTTATTTGTCACTAATCCCTGCAGATCAGTGTCATATTTCAAGTATACCACTAGGGAAAGTTTGTGAGAACTGATTGCATTTGGAAGCTTACTATTAGTGGTGGGGAGTGGTAATTTGTTACCCATGCCACAGATATTTATTCTGCATCTAGATTTGATCTCCATCTCCTGCTAATTGTTAAGCCTATCAAAGATTTTGTGTGATAAATCAAAACCATCCTATTGATGAAAGCCTGTTTGCCAAAACAAAATAATCTAACAATGACCCACATTTCCCTTAGGACTCTTCTTCTATGCTGTACATTCCATTGCATGGAAGTTAAAGTAATAGTGTTAGAAGCCAGATTGCAGATATGGCTTCAGATTAACTAAGCAAATGACTTTGATAATAATGAAGCTACAACAGGCTTCAGAGAACCAGAATAGTTGAAATGGTCCATGCAGACTCTGAAAATATAGACAAATCTGGTACATGTGTACAAGATAATTTTCAAACTTTCTTAAGTATGCTCCCTTCCAGTAAGCTGTAAAGAATCCTGGAGTTCCATAAATGAATGACTGTTCATAAGAAGACACCCAAGAAACAGGAGAGGTTTTTCTACCCCCCCACCACTTTATTTGTGTGTGTGTGTGTGTTTGTGTGTATGTGTGAGAGAGAGACAGAGAGACAGAGATACAAAGAAAGAGAAAGAAAAAAGAGAGAGATTATGCCAGAGTCCACCAGCTTCAGTTGCCTCAAAATTTCACCAATTACAAGTCATCCTTATGAGAAACGCTTAACATTTAAACAAAAATAATGTCTGTATGTTCCCCAAATAAGATCATATTTTGAACCTCAGTAGAGATATCAACCAAGACTTGTTCTTTCAAAACAAAAAGATTGATGTAGCCTTTAGTGCTTTGAAATGGGAAGAGAATCTCAGGAAAAAAATTGTTAAATAAGGGTTCATGAGAACCATTCAATATTTAATTCATATTCTTTACAGAATATTTTCCAATCTCAGTATTATCATAAGTTTATTTGATAGAAATAAATCCTTGCTATTTAAAACATGAAACTTTATGTGGATAATGACTATATTAGCCTAAATATCTAACCTTGTTGTCTTCTGGCCACAAGAGATACAATAGTGTTGAAAGGTTCTTGCTTTGTATGTATCATGTCATTGTCATAGAACATACTCACACAGATGTCAGCCACCTGATGCAGGTAGAGTTGAACCTACCATGTTTTTTCATATTAATCCATATGTAGTTTTATATTCTAAGCTCATAGCTTGCATAATCTATTCTGCAGCTTTCTTTCAGTACCAGCATTGATTATCTCAGTATCCATCAGCATTTCTATTAAGTAAAATTGTATATTTAATCTGCATATTTATATACACAATGAAGAATTATCGTGAAGTTGCCTTGGATGGTAATATGGGTAAACACGACAATTTGTTTGACTTGATATACCTCTTTTCTCTGTAGACTGGTTGGTTCAACAACAAAGCTCTTAGAACCAGAGAAACAAATGTGAGATTTTCAGCCTGTGGCTAAAAGAGGAAAATCCTGGGAAGTTCTCCAAGTCCAGTGATCCATAGGCCAAGGAGACTGGAGACCTGGGCATAAGAGAGGCTCAACTATGAGAATTCATGCATTTAATGATGGATAGTCTTAATTGCCAACAGGATTGGGTTTAGAATCAGATGAATGTGTCTCCAAGGGTATTTAGAAAGATTTAAATGAAGAGAGGAGGCTCACACTGATATGAATGGCATCAATCCTTGGACTGGGCACTGAACTGATTAAGATCGAGAAGGTTAGCTGAACTATGTGAGGGCTGCCTCCTTTATCCCTTCCCTGACATGTGAGACTATTTACCTCAAACTGTGTCAGCAACAACAGCAATGACTAACACATTCCTTTCTTGCATTGCTTTTGGCTGGTATTTGCTGTTGTTATCAAGAGACCCAACTAGTTCTGACACATTGACTTGACCTCTGCTCTTGTTCTCTGAGGCTCCAGGCGATTGGTTCTTCCCTCTGAATATGCAAGCTGTTGGCTGTACCTCCACACTGAGGCTCTATTCTTTGACATAGTCACGCAATACTGGCTCTGGAAACACCTTCACGCGTTTGCTCAATCACCTTGCTAGTGTTCCTTAATCACATCAGGATGACCCATAAGCCTAATGGTTGGTTCATATTCTTTATAAACCATCCACTCAGATTTATTTTTGTTGTGAGGATATATACTTCTGGGAGTAGTTTTTTGCTTTGTTGCTGCTGTGTCCACAGGCGGTAACACACACAGTGCTTAGTGTCTTTATAGACATCCACTTTCTTTGTGTAGTTAGATTTTTTCTCCGTGACAGGGTTTGGACCATTGGATAACTCAGCTGATCATTAAAATACAGTGAGTTTTTGTTGAATCCATTGAATGCTACTTATGTTTTAATGAGCATTAATGAGCTCTGCGATTGTCCTGTGGAGCAAAACTCACAACTCATTAGGTGGATTCCCAAAATGCCTAAAGGTGAGCGGGCACTGCTTTCGATATATAAGGTAATTTCATACTTAATTAGTTCCCACCTTGCTACACTGCAGATACAAACACAGAACTATGGATTAAAATGGCAAATGTGTTGTTCGCTGTGACAAGTCAATGAAATGGTAGAATTCACAGAGAGCCCGTGTGCATAGTTTCAGGCCCTTTTCTATTATGCTAATAAATTGGCATGTTATGACTGGATTCACAGAGAATAGAGTAGAAGGAAGAACAGTTAAATGATTTCTAAGTGAGTTGACATTTCTCTGTAGAGTGTGAAGAACCTGCATGTCTGCACTCAGAAGCACTCATCAGTGGGACTAACTCATTCACTGAGGATTTAATCATGTGAGAAGAGATTTACACATAAGGTATTTTGCCTCACAATAAGAAACCTGAACATTGGAATTATCACTTTGCTCTATGAATAGAAATGAGTGAACATATAAAAATGATCAAGCTACTGACCACATGAAGTTCACTAAAACTCAGAAATTTGATAACAGAATTGTAAGGCCATCTGAAATTTCTTAGTCCTCCCCTCTAACAAGAGGAGCAGAGCTGTTCCAGGATAGAATAATTTCAGGAAGGTATCCCAGAGCATCACCCATAAACTGACTGCTGTAATTCATTTTGTAATGGTTTTCTTGTTGTCAGATTTTGTGGATGTCATGGCTGTAGCTGTGGTTTAAAAAAATCATGATATGGCTCACACTGTGTACATTTCACTTTTCTTTCCATATATGGAGGGGTGAAATGAGAGCCATATCCAAACTGTACAAATACATAGACTGGACTGAGCCTAGAACTTTTCTTTCTCTGCTCTACCTATCCCTAGGTCTAGGCTTGGAAGCTTCTAGCCTCTGCACAATCTAATCTTCAAAGCTAACTGATTTAATCAGTCTTCTCTTGGCTTCTCACTGAATTGCTCTGCCTGACCTCATACTAACTTTGGTTATATGTTCCAATCTTCTGACTCTTTACCATTTCCTGGATCATTCTGTGTTCACCTGTGTCATGCTTGATTTCTTTGCCACCTGTCTTTGTAAACTATCCCACTAAAATTGCCATACAATACCCCCATTCTATCCCTGTGCTGTTCTTAAATAGCCTCATATTCATATGCTGATTTTTGTCAGAGTTGGCTATATCCTATCTCTGACTCATTCCATCAAATCTTTCTCTGATTGGTCACTTGCCACTCAACTAAAAATCACTTTCAAACATGGCTGCTTTCTTCTAAAATCTAACCTTCATTGTTAGGATTAAAGATGTGTACGAAGGGCAGGTCTATATTCAAGTCAGATCATACTGCAATCCAGAGCATGCCTGCATTCCAGCCATATCACTTACATCTAGAAGCTCTTTGGATGTACTCCTTTGTCAGACCAGCCATGGTACTGGATTAAAATTCCTTTATATATTGGCTGTAGACTTTACTGCCTGGCCCATGTCTTGCTGAGATAGCAGGCATCACAATGCCAAAGTAAGGCTTGAAAGGCAAGCTGGGAATCAGAATAAGAACTCTAGCAGTAAATTCTCATGAATTCATAGAGCCAGGGAAGTCAAGGTTTATGGGAGGCCCTATGGCTACCATTCAATGCTAGGGCATATCATCAGTCAGAAAGAATGGCCTTATGGATGACAATCTATAAATATTCAAGGTCAGAGAGCACAACCTTTGGAGGACTTCCTCCTTGGTGGAGTGTGTGAAGTTACCATAGACTTTATGGAATAGAAACTGGTCTAAAGAATTCAGCTCTTTCTTTGGCTGTTTCTCCATGTGGATCCATGCATTTTGGGAAAGAAATGTGTGTTTTTGCCTCCCACCATCTTTTGGAAGTAGAAAACTTATTTTGAATGTATAGGTTCACAAGTATGAGAATCTTTCTTGACTCTCAAATAAAATTCCAGATTTTAGACTTTTGACTTAATGTTGGAATGAGTTTATATGTAAGCATAGGATTATCCAGAATGGGGAGATTGCATTTTGTATTGTTGGAACATGGATCTTGGGGCATCTACAAGGAGAGAATGCTAAGTTTGGGTCAGACTGGAGTATGGCCCTCAAATGTCTAGAAATTAGGCCAGACTCTGGTATTTGGAGCTGAGGCTTTTCACATTATTTAGATTGGTATAAAGTTACTACTTTTATT
The DNA here is from genome assembly GCF_004785775.1 of Grammomys surdaster. Taxonomy (NCBI): domain Eukaryota; kingdom Metazoa; phylum Chordata; class Mammalia; order Rodentia; family Muridae; genus Grammomys; species Grammomys surdaster. The sequence goes on from NW_021604730.1 coordinate 3,274,555, forward strand.
ATCAAAGGGAGAGAGACATGGAATTGTGCATATATCATCTTTATCATCTGAGACCCTATCCCATCTGGGGACCAAGAAGGAAATAATTCATTACCCTTGTCCATAGGCCTCTAGAACTGTAAGTTACACAAACTCTCTACATAAAGTAGTGCCTCAGATATGTCATTATTTTAATGCAACGTGGGTTAGCACATAGGGTTAGTGTTTGAATTCATGAATTTGAGGGCATTGCATATAGTCCTTAAACACCATCAACAGGAGTTGCTTCAGTTTAAGGAAAGGAAACCACAGTTGAAAGAATCCTATTCCTAAATTCTTGAACTTTTTTTTTAATATAATCCCTCCAGAATCCCTAGGAATTTGTAGCTTTCAAACTTTCAGGTTTAAACCTTTGCAGAAAGTACAACCTCAGAATAACTAAACTTCTTCAAAGATGACTTTGAAATCTTCCAATCCTTACACATCAGGTTTTTGGAGGCTGTTGGAAAATAACAGCTCATATCATGCAGACAATATGCCTGCCTTTCAGGGCAACAAGAATGAGATTAAATATGTATGAAGGGTTACATTTGTAGCTAGCACATATAGTAAAAGGGAAGTACAACAGATCAAAGGTCTATACCTGGCAGAGGGAAAGCACACAAAGCCACTTTTCTGAGATGCTGACCCTTGAGTAGAAGATGGTTAGAGTAATCTTATGATGTCTGTAATAGTATCTTTTACAGACAGAATGGAGAGGGGAGGGGCCTGGAGCCAGGGGTAGCTAGGAGGACAGGGCAGGGAAAGCATGCAAAGAATGTATGAGTTAAGCCCAAGGTGGGGAAGATGTAAGATTACATTTTGTAAGACTGTCTAGCTTTTGTAAAACACCAATGAACTCTGTAATCCAGTCATATGAACTAAACACAGTGACTTGCAGTTTTATGTCTTAAACTCTTTAGAGTCATTGTTAGTCTTACTAAATTCCCAATGCTATCTGCCTCAGCACATGGCTACTAAGCATTTATTGATGAATCAAAAGTTCAGAAAGAATTAAGCTGTTTTTGTGTTGAAACTACTAATATGATTTCAAAAAGTATATATATATGTAAGTGTAAAATTTTTGATTGCCCCAATTGTCAATCACTACTGTATTTCCCCCAAGAAAGTTGTGAATAACTTCTGACAGGGACAAATACATTGAGACCCACAGCTACTTGGAAAAAAATAAAGCTTTCAATGTATGAATATATATGTATCCACATTATATATGTATGTATGTATATATGTATGTATATATGATATATATGTATATGTATATGTATATATATAAATATATTTGAAAAGAAATGAAGTAATATTCAGAAAAAATGTTTAATAAAATATAAAGTATTTTATAAACCAAATTTACTTTTTTGAATATAGATATCAGTAGAAATTGTGATTGTTAAAAATGATAATATCTTAACTCAGCAAACTCAATTTACCTTCATAGCAAAAGGTATGATATCATCAAATGACTGAAAATTTTTTTACAATGTTAGATAAGAAGATATCCAGCTGTAGTTGGTGATGAGTTAGACATTGAAAGCACTTCAGAGTTTTTATGTAATTGATAATTTTGTCTGATGTTAATGGAAAAATTCTTTGCCACAAGTTACCTCTCAGCTCTGGAGAAAGCAGAAAATAAAGAGAATAAATATATACATATATATGTACGTAGAAACTTTTGTGTCACAAATGACACTAAATAATGTATTCATTTATGCCTATGTCTATATTTAAATATATATAATTTTCTTGAGATCATGTTTTACCCTGTGCACTGTGACTATTATTGTCTTTAATATCACATAGCAATATCATGACTGCACCAGTAATGCTTTTAAATTAGACTTACCCTCCAGCACAGGAGATCAGTTTATACTTGTTTTATTTAAATAGCCTAAGCTTAAAATTAAAAGCAGCCATGTGGAGACCATGCCAGGTACACACACAAATCAGTACAGGGTTGTAGCAAGAATGTCATCCATGTTCACAGATATGAAGGTGATAGAATTAGATGAATAAATGGTCAAAAATTTAAAAAAATTACCAGACTTTTTCTGCTGAATAGGTGTTTAGAAGGACACCATTCTACTGTACGTGGTGTCTTCAGAGTGTTTTTTATAACAGAAATTTACTGTTTGACATTAGGCATTTTTTTACATATCTAATGAGTGATATACAAAGCTTACTGTTTGTGATGACAAATTTTAAATAGAAACAGTCAGATCATCAATGTGTCAGCCTTACATGTAATAATAATCACTGAGCATTGTGGATGATGGTTAAAAGTCTTTATTCTTTCCTTAGTCACACTGGATTTCTAAGTCTGTCTTCTCCAGGCATTCACAACTCCTTCTCTTGATAAAGTAATAGACAAAATCAGCCTCTAGAAAGATTAAATTAATTGCAAAAGAGGATAGTGGTTTAACCTCACTGGGACACAGGCCTTACACACTAACCGGGGAAAAGGTTTCTCTGCTGTAGATCAACATGCAAAATATTCTTAGCTTAGATGGGATTAGGTGTATCAGAGAAAAGAAGTCTCACTTTGGTGGTTTATTGTTCAAGGTAAGAAAATATCATTCACGTATTGACAGACTTATGCATTACCAGGACAATAGAGTCACAGTCCTCTGTATGAACAACCATGGAGAGCTTACCTTCTGCATCCCTAGAGGGTTTTCATATTTACTGTAATGAGTAAGAAGCTGGGGATAGGATAATGCATATTCCATGACAGGTAAGGAAGGCATTCTTGTGAGAATGACTTAAGATAGGCTCAGTCTTGTTTAGGCAATAAAAAGGGGAGGGATGTGGAGAGCTTTTGGGGCTGTCTGGCAGGAATCTGATATTGGCCAAGGACACGGAAATGACCTTCAGTCAGGAATCTGACATTAGGCTAGAACAAAGAAGTAATTTCAGGCAGGAATCTAAATTTTGGGCTAGAACAAAGAAGTAATTTCAGGCAGGAACCTAAATTTTGGGCTAGAACAAGGAAGTAGGTTTCAGACATGAAAATGACTTGGGCTAGGACAGGAAAGTAGGCTCAGATATTTTGGTCATTCTGATAAGCCCTTAGAAATAGTGATCATGGGAGTGTCATGGAACTCTGTCTATTGGCTTGCTTGTTCTTTGACTATCAGTGTTTATTGTCTTGCTTGTTCCTTAAATATTTGCATCTATTATATTGCTAGTTCCTCAACCTGGAACTGACCTTAATATTTGCATGAAGTTAAAATGGTATAAAAGCAAAAAAGAGAAGAAGGGATGAGATAGGGGGCTTATGGGGGAGAGAATGAGGAAAGGGGAAGACATCTGAAATGTAAATAAATAAAATATCCAATAAAAAAAGAAGCTGGGGCTATAGCCTTCTCTGTCAGAAGCACTAGATGTCTTCTGTGTGTGAATGTGCATGTTTGTGAGTGTGTGAGTACCACACAGGCTCATGCACATGTGCATGTTGGGTACACTAGAGTTTTGATAGTTATGAGCTGCAACATAGATTTTGGGACTCAAACTCAGATCCTCTGCAGATGTTTTTTATGACTGAGCCATTTCTCTAGCCCATCACGAGGATTTTTAGTTTCTTTTTGATCCAACATGGAGCTTACTACCACAGAAGCTCTAGTAGATAGTGAGAGACCATAGCTGTTGTCTTCAGTTCTGAGCATAGTCCAACTGTTATGAACTAAGTATGAGGCTTCCTAGGATATCTACAGGTAGAAGCAGCCAATGAGTATTATTAAAATAGTAAAATAATGTAAACTTGTTGAGGCTGTTTAAAAACCACAAAGTTAAATAATACTTTATTCAAATAGAGGAGTAGACCCTGTAATGTTTCAAATACAAATATGGGATACTATTGTAACTACAAATTATAAGAAAAGTTAAACATTTTACTGATATATTCTACTAATATGAAAAGAAAGAAAACTTCATGAGTGGGGATTTAAAGGAAGGCTTGAAAATCACAAGGATTTCTAAATAAGTACTGTCAACGAAGTCAACAATTGTCACTTGTGCTTACCTGCTAGCATGGGTACTTAAAAACTTACTAACCTTACACTATGAGGCAGTACTAGAAATAAAGCAGTAAGATCTTGGGAGCTGAATGCAGGTAGGGGAACAAAACACTGAGTTGGCCACAACATTTCATAAAATGCACGGAAGGGACAATGGGGACCAGACTGATTTATATCTGAGTCCCCTGCATGGCTCAAAGCTATATGAACAATACACTTTATGAAACAAAATGAAGATGGAAGTAAATGCAGGACTGTGGTATCTAAGAATCACATAGTGGATCTCTCAAAGCTCAACATGACTTCACTAAGAACACAACAGCCTCTAAAACCCTAATCAATCAGAAAAGCTCCTTCATGTATGTCAGAAACATATAGATAGAGGTGTGCCAGAGATGGACAGAAATGGATTTCAAACAAGCATAATAAACAGAAAATATTTTAAAGTCCATGAAAGGTCAATCAATGATAGATTATAATGAATAGTATTTAAATGCAATAAAAGAAAAATTTTAATTTCTAAAATATCAAAAGTGTTTGGAATGTGGAGAAAAATGAGGTAGAGATTTCGTTTCAGTTTGAGTGGTTCTCTAAGTCAATGTATCAGAGAATGAAGGGGTAGAAGGAGGAAAAGAAAGGCAGAGGTCTGTGAGGGGTGGAAGGAAAGGGTGATGTGTGCTAGAGGGCATCTCAACAGAGAGAAATTAGATAACTGACAGAATTACTGACTAAAGAAATATGTATAAACTTTACCAAATGAAAAGAAAATGAAACACAACACCTGGACATGACATGGAAGCCTCATATCTAAAATTAAAATGAATGCATACAGAAAAAATGTTCTCATTGAGAAAGCATCCAGGAAGCACACACACACACACACACACACACACACACACACAAAAGAACACTGGAGAAATGAGACTTTTTTAACATGCTGAAGAAAGCTGAGACTACCTAGTTTTTTTCCATTCAACTAAACTGACATTTAAGTAAGTCAGCAATACAGCATCCAAATTACATTCTTGGGGTATAATACTTTAGAAGTTCGTCTATACCAAATCCTACAGTAAATGCATTAGAAACATCCTCTGCATGAGTGCCTGACCCCAGAGCAGCCATCTTGCCAAACTCTGAGCACAATCGCACTGATTTGAATCTTTTCCTTTCTTCAGCTGATATTTGCTGGCATATTTGAGGCAATGCACTTGGCATTAGTTTGGGAACAGAAAAGAGGATCATCTTGAGAAGACCCAGTGTCTGTGTGTCAAATACCACCGTGTATACCGCCATACACAAAACCTTGCCCTCAGTACATGGAAAGTCAGAACCCGTACATGTTTGTGGTTTTGCATTGCTCTTTGTAGTAATTTCATTCCTCGAAGGGGGTCTTGGCATTTGTTTAAACACATTTTTAAAGGAAAAGCTAAAAACAAATATTTTGAAAGAAAAACCTTTCTGCTATGCTTTTCAGCTAGTCTGAAAGAAACTAGTCCAACACAGCTTCTCACCCCAGATCTGAAAGGCAGAGCAGAGCGTTTCCAGAATTTTCCTTTGTGCTTGAGAAAATAATGACTCAATCAATTAAAGACACCTCAGAAGCAATCTGTGCAAGTCACCTTCCTATTCTACCATCAGCAATGCTGATCAATAATTGAACTCCTTTTATTTTTCTGTTTTCTTTGGAGCTTCAGAAAAAAAAAACAGTTTTATCCCATGCAAAATAAAATGCAGGAATAAAAAGAAATTCAAAATGACTATGGAAAATTTGTAACCTTTTCCCAGCAGGAGAGAAGTTAACTGTGCAAACAGGTCATTTAAAATGACTAAGAGCTGGCTTGCTATGTGCCCCTTGGATGGCTGATGATTATTTACAAAGCAGGTTTACCCTGGCATGAACCCCTCTGGATGCCAGCTAAGAAAACCCAAGACGGCTATGACAGGCCCCTTACTAATACCAAAGCGATTATTTCAGATGAGTGCTGCATTCTGGGATGAAGAATGGGAATAGAATTTACCTCTAATGCAGTATGCAGACCATGGCTAGCATCATATGGGCAAGATCTTGGGATGTGTTCAATTTGCATATTACTTTATTAACATTTATATTGGCCAAGCAAAAGGAGGTCACATGTGGAGCCCAGAAGTCACCACCTGCTTGAAGGATATTTGACTTAATCTAGCCAGATCGAGAAATCAATAGGAAGAGGAATATGAGTGTCTTTTTGGTATCCTATGCTGGCTGAATCCCTTTGTGTAACTCTTATCTGGCCCCTCAACACTCTTGTTGCTTTTTAACTTCAGGGATAATTTCCTGTCTTTCTTTTTAAATGCTTCATGCACAGATCAGCTGTCCTTTCTGATTCCATAGGTGTCAATCTGCAGTGGATGATGAGTGTTCTTTTCTGAAAAAAATGTGACAGACACTAGAGATACCTCCATGTGTGAATGATGCATCATAAACCCACCCATCTCCTGAGGGAGAACATTGTCAGCTGGCATGGCATACCAATGTCTAACTCATCATCTACACCCACTCTATTGTCAGGAGTTGGTTTTTCTTTATGGAGTTTTGAATTATATCTGTACCTTTGCAAAGGCCACTATCCTAGCTGGGTTTAAGAGTTGACTTGATATAACCCAGAGACATCAGAGGAAGACTAAACTGGGTGATTGACCAGAACAGAGTGGTCAAGGTTTGTGACAGATTGGCTGTGATTGGAGTTGCAGGGCTCAGTACTCTCTAGGCTGTGACATCCTTCAAAGGGACCTGAAAGGAGAGCAATCCTGTAGTCAAAGTTCAGCCATGGTCACTATGTGACTTTCTGCCCTGACTTCCTTGAGTGATGCACTGTGACATGGAAGAGAAATAGGAAATAGACCCTTTCTTCTCTTACATTGGTTTTAGTTGTAGTGTTCATCATAGAAAAAAGAAAAAAAACAACAAAGAAAGAAAAAAGAAAAGAAGGAAGGAAGGAAGGAAGGAAGGAAAGAAGGAAGGAAGGAGAAAACCAGGAGAACCCCATAACACCCATACTTGGGATTGCAAATGTTTCTTTGTCTGGAAAGTATATATGCCACGGGACCTATGTGTTTCCTTCCCTGGAAGAGGTTCTGCAGATAAATGACAGTGCGAAGTGGAAGTACTTCAAACTGCTTCCCAGAACAGAAAGTCGTTGATGCTCAGTCCCCTAATAGCAAGCACTTAAAAATACTTCACCTAGCCATTTGCAAACTAAGTTACAATAGGAGTCATTTAGAGCATAACAGCCACTTCTTTATGTTGGTGTTGAGATTTTAAACGTCATGATATGGCAGCATTGACTCCATGTAGAAAAGCTTGTTGGCCCTATAAAATAGAGGCTTCGAAAAACTTAGATTCTGTTTAATAATATCTCAGTACGGGAAATGGATACAAAGAAGCCTTGAAACGTGTACCTGAGGCAAGGCATATGGAATGTGTGTGTGTGGTTGAGACAGCCCCCTGTACTAAAGTTACAGAGACCTTAGATAGGCATATCATACTCTAGTGGAGGGAGTAGAATCTCACAATGTTCTCTTTGCATTCCTTTGTTCATTCACATCTCCTCATATTAGTGGAGCAAATCAACTCAACAGAAGAAAAAAATTATCTTGGCTCACAGTTGCCAATGCTTTGCCACTTGGTCACAGTGGACCTGTGGTGAGGCAAAAAAATCCTATTGGAAATGAAAACAAGCAGATATGCTTGCCTCATAGTAGCTTGGAAACACAGAGAGCTAACAGTATAAATTCTAGGGAGATTGTGGAGAGCCACATAGTGCTGCGCCTTTAAGATGGCACTGGTCTCCGCCTTCCGCCACCTGCTGGTGAGGACTCTTAGGAGTAAACAGCTCCTTATTTGGCTGTGGCAGTTGGTCTGGCTTGTCTTCCTGTGTGTGGACCTATCTGCTGTTGCCACGTGGCAGACTGGGGTTGGCTAGTCCTAGAGTACTTAAGCCTGGGAGACTCTTCCCCTGGGGTCATCAGTTAGAAGATGGTTCAAAGGTCCTGAATAAACTGCTTGGAGAAGAGCTCGTGCGTTGCATCTTCCTTGCTGGTTGAGGGTGGACGCGACAGGAGATGATCTCAATAGCTTTCTTTCTCCAACCTGACCTTGTCTTGGTAAGGCCTTCTATTGTTATGTTTACCATGGCCATAAATATTATGAGGACAAAGGGTTCATTTCAGCTTATAACTCTCAGATTATACTCTATCACTTAGTGAATTCATGGACAGGGGGGCAGCAACTAAAGCAGAGCTCTCCGAAGAAAGCTGCTGCTTATTGACTTGCTCCTCCTGGCATGCTTAGCCTGATTTCTTATAGCACCTAGCATGACCAGCCCAGGAGGTGGCATAATGCATGTGAGGTGGGCTCTTCCATACTAACCACTAACTGAAAGGTACACTACAGGCTTCCTCACAGGCCAATCTCATGGAGGAGCTTTTCTCAGCTAAGGTTACCTTCTGGAAGGTGCTCCTGGCCTGAGCAAAACAGATATAAAAGTAGCCAGCATAACCGCACTTTCTACTTTTAATCTTCTTCTAATAATGACATCAGATTATGACTCCACTGATGAATTAAGCCACCAGTAAAATCACAGACTTCCCAATCTTGTGTGTGTGTGTGTGTGTGTGTGTGTGTGTGTGTGTGTGTAAGAACAGTGAGAAGGCTCAGTGGGGTACAGATGGTAGCTGTCAAGTCTGATGACTTGAAATAGATCCCTGAACCCACATGGTAGACAGAGAGAACTAACTTCCCTAAGTTGTTGTCTCGAGCAGGGACTCTTATCTGTTAGGAGCAGGCTATTGATAAGGGGTTAGAATTCCCCTGGGGAGAGGAGTGATAGGTCCTGCTCCACTTAGGGATCCTGTACTGGATTTGACTGTGAGACCATCAGCTCCTCGAGAGGAAAGAGAGAAACGCCAAAGACAGGTTTTGGGATTCAGTTACATTTTTAATGATGCATAGCAGACAATATATTAAGACAATTGCTGCAAGATATTGTCACATTTCCTATGCATTGCCTCTAACAATATGCACAATGAACACAAATAATAAATTGCTAATTACCAAAGAAATAAGCATAGCAATAAAAACATCATTCGTTCGACCTGAGTCCTTATGTTGGTTTTGGGTTACAGGTCTGGAGTCCAGGAAGGCGGGGTCAGGCGCTTCCAGATAGTTGAATTGCTAATTTGACTTAATAGGGTGCTTAACTACAAAAAAGCTGGAGGCTTTGGTCTCTGGGTTAATTCTTTGATGATCAAGTGCTGAGGAGGCTTTGTCTAGAGGATCACATTGGCTAGTCATGGCTACAAGTGTGAATGAAGTGTTCCCATCGGGCTCCCCTTTTTATGTTGGATTTGGCATTATTCCTGATGTGCACGGCAGATAACCACTCATGTCTGGTTATCGAAGGGCTATGATCTCATCACAGCTGGTTATCACATCACAACTTATTTCCAGACTTGTCTTTACAAGTACCAGACTAGTCTCTACAAGTTTCCTATTGCAAAATCGAGTTGGTCCTGTTTAAGGGCCTGCTCCCTATAGTTGTCTTCTGGCCTCCTTGTGTATACTATAGGTCACACATATTCCCCTAACTGCAAATAAACAATTGTAATAATATTAACTTAAACATATCTTGCTGGTACTGAAGAGCAAGGTAGACTTTGATGATAGTCTTCTTTTTCAATCAAAAGGGTTTTTGGATGAAGTCATCTTGTTTGAATGACATGGCTTTTTGTTTTATTTGTCATGGTGAGCACTAAGAAGATGGGCTTGGGTACAGCAGCAATAGCTGTCTGGAGAAAAATAAACAGAATAGCAATGAGACAGTGGAGTTCTTAAGTGATACTTCAATTGTAGCACTGAAAAGGCTTGTCAGCATAATGATGGAAGAAAGACAGATGACTCCTGTGGTGAAGTCAAATGACAGCAGAAACCTTAACCAAGGAGAAATAAGGACCAAGATAGTCAGGGAAAAGATGGGTCTGAACAGGGGGGAAGTGGAAAAAATACTGGAGGTTTTCCATGGGGGTTTTAGGGTTGGTGTATTAGCAGGTTCAACAGAACAAGGGGTTGGATGCTAGCCAAGAGTTCTGGAACCTTTCAGAGTCAGGAAGCCATTGCAAGGGGACAACCACAGAAAAGATGAGGTACTGGGAGATCAAGCACTGTTATGAGCAGTGGTAGTAAAGAAAAAGCACAGGCAGAGACAGCTCTGATACTAGACAGAATATGCAAAGGGTTGCCAATTCTGACTACCTGTGACTCAGGAAGCCAATACTTGAAGTTTACTTGTAATTGAGAACATTAATGGATAAAATGCTTCATGGACGTGATGTGCATATTAGTCAGGGTTCTCTGATGAAACAAAACTAATAGAATGAACATATAGGATTTATTAGAGTAGCTTTAGATTATGGTCTGACTACTCCAAGAAAAGCTATTTTCTAATTGAAAGCTCAAGAATCCAGCTAGATGTCTCATATGGTCTTCAGCATACTCCAGAATCATGAGCAAGTAGGCTCTAGTGAGGGAGTTACTTGCCAGTAAGAGCAAAGCAAGCAGAAAAAGAGCAAGGTCTTCCTTCTTCCATGATCTCTACAAAGGGGACTTGAAGAAGGTGTGGCCGAGACTAACATGGGTCTTCTCACCAAAAAAAAAAAAATCTGAATGTAGGTTGAGTCTTCTGACTTTAAGTGATTCAGTCAAGAAAAATATCCACAGGCATACCCAGCACCTTGAGCCATGGTTAATTCCAGATGTAGTAAAGTTGACAACTAAGAAAAACCATTACATACTCCTGGACACTTTATGTGATTTGTTTAGCTTGGCCATAGCATCGTATGCTGATTTCTTTATTCAAACCAGTGACATGGAAAGAACAATCCGCATAGTCCTCTTCTTTGGTTTTGTGTCCTTTCTAGGGTCTAATGACCCATTAAAGAGACAGACATCAGCACAGATTCCAGTGAAAAACATCAGGCAGTGGTAGTATCAGGGAGGATAAATCACAGTAAGATGAGCAAACACACAGGGAGAGATTAAATCAAGTCCGGAGACATTCATTAGTAAGCCGTGTCTATTCACTTGCTAGCCATTATGCAAGGTACAGTGATATTTATCAGTGATTCAAAGATGACTAAGATTAAGGAGAATGGGAATGGTTCATGAATAAACATTCTACAGGTGAAGGTTTTCCTCTAGGGTCAAGAGCTGTGAAGCTGTGCAGGGGCTACTTAGCATATTTGCACAAGGCCTTATAGTATAACTTATTCAGTAGAAGACTATGGAACACAGCCAAGAAAGGAAGGAAAAGGCCAAATTCAGAGAGGGGTTATTGATTACCAGAACCTATGGCAGCACTGTATTCAAAATCAGTAGTCATGTATGGCAAGGACTGATTCCAAGCAGTAGATGCAGAGGTTCAGAAAACAGCATAGTTCATGTGAAGAATCATTTAGAGAAATGATGGCTGCATTCAGCAAGAGTGGGCAGTATGGTTTAAAATAGTTGATGCTACCTCAGGAATTAGTGCCAGGAATTGGTAATGTGGAAGGAAGTTAAGAAAATGCAGGTATAAAGGGAGTGCTATCAGAGGTAAATTTTACACATTTATGCTTTGACTTTCAGGACATTATGAAGGAAGAATAAATGTTCAGAATGTGAGGAACATGTTAAGAATTCATTGGAAGAGAGGTGAGGTGGAACAGGTCCAAATCCACATCAGTGAAAGTGGGAAACAGCAGTTGTGTGTTTATTCAGTTTGTCAAAAGTACAAGTTAAATATGGAAATCATAATGTAGAAATACATTTTAAGCATTAATTTATAAGAAAGTTCAGAGAGAAGAAGCGGGGAGAATGAACTTGGGTTAATGTCATGGAAGACTCAGCAGAGCAGCCATGTTGGAGGCAGGGAAGGTAAGCACAAGACAATCCAAAGACTGAACAGAGCCAGTGTCTTTTGACAAGTGTGGAAGAGCCATTGTGTGAGGCTCTGCTGGAACTGGCCTCTGCATCTTTTCTTACTCTTGCTGAGGGAAAGATTCCCTAAATGAGGACATGTGACAGAGGAAGCCTACCCATAAATTTTCAGAAGAGATAACAGATGAAGTGTGTCTTCACGGACACATGCCCACCTCCAGAGTGGATATGACTCCTTTCCTGGTTTCATCTATATTGTTTTGAGGTTCATCATATTCTGTACACATGCCCAACTAGACTTTATTCCTTTGGGCCGCACCATTGCCACTTTCATCCCTCTCTTTCCTGTGAGCTCCCTTCTCCCCAAGTATCCACTCCTGACTTAACAACAGATCTACTTCGTTGTCCCTTATGGCTCATCCTTTAAACTTCCTTGAGTATTTTCTACTTTTTCTTCTAAGCTTTTACAACCCGTGCTTAGCGCATGCAACCATGGATAGCTAATAATGTGGGTCAAGATGGATTTTAAATTTCCTTAAAATATTAGTGGTGTTGTTTTTGTGTATTTCTGGACTGTGAGCTTTGTAGATGGCAATGTCTCAGTGTCAGAAGACTGGACATACCTTGTGCTGCTCCTATGTGTGGGAGGACTCAGGCCCTGCCAGTTCCTCTTCATAAAGATCTCCCAGATGCTCTGAATTCCTCTCTGGTGTGTTTCCTACTCATGTATGGTTTCCTGATATAACATGAAGACAGTTAATCTTTGGATTTCCTCATTTTTCTTCCTTGGCATTCATGCCAGGACTCAGCAGAAGAAGGCTGGGTGGGAATGACTTATTAGGAGGACGTAGAAGCAAACTGTCAGACTTGTCCTCAACTCTGGATTTAGATTGCAAGCATAAAACATGCTTCAGTTATACATTGTTGGGATATTTCAAGTACAGAACTTATTCAAATATTCAAACCTTGGTGGTACATATAAGGCAAGCTATTCTCTATTTCAAATGGGTTACAATGGCTCATACCAATGTGTTTCTGAAAGTGCTGTGGCCATAGTTTCAGAAAGTTGCCAATATTAACATGATTGATGTGCACTGAAATACTCAGAATATTCCAGAGTTAGCATTTTCTTCCCTGTAGTGCAAATGTGCTGGTGTGATTAGTTGGTGCAGAAGGATGATTCTATGCTTCCTCTATTTCAGAAGACAAAATTGCTGTAAATTCTGTATATAGCTTGATGTGTAAAGGTTGATGGTTGTATGTTTGATGCAAACTATGTTTTGGTTATTTTGCAATGGATTTTTATGAATGTAATACCTGTGATTGAGTAAGGCATGGAATCTGTTAATTATGTGCTCAAAGTCAGTGTTCAGAGTAGAAATACCCTGTAGGCTGGTGTTCTGCTATGCCATCTTGCCTGATTAAACATCTAAGATAATTATGACTTGAAATGCTGATTTAATTTTAACTTTGTTGAAAAGTTGAGAAACATTTTGTTTATTTAAAAACTTTCATTCATTTTATTTTTTATGTGGATAAGATTTTTGTCTAGCAGAAGAGGTTTTTGGATCCTCTGACTAAGGGTCTTCTTGGAGTGAAACATTTGTTTTGTCACCTGAGTTATCGATTCAGGTCCTACAAACTGAGATTTTTTGGGAAATGTCTTTGTTCTCTTTCCCTTCCCTTATAACTGAACATTAATGTTTCTTTTCTTCTTTGCTCAGATTGTCTATTAACGTGTTCTGCTCAATCCTTCGCAGGAAGGTGTCTCTGAAAAACAAAACAAAACAAAACAAAACAAAAACAAACTAAAATCCCAACCAAACCAAACCAAACCAAAAAGCCCAAGCAACAACAACAACAATAACAAACTTTTGGGGTGTGCTTGGGGTCATCAACTAAATTGAGTTCCAGTTCCAGTTTCCAAACTCAGATAAAAATGAAAACAGTAACCAGTACAGCAATGGGGTAGATATTAGGTAGGTATGCCAAAGTCCAGTATAGACCACTGGGATAGTCCAAGTTATTTACACTCGTATTAAGGTGAGAGCTAACTTTCTGTCCTTCCCTGGGTTCAGCATAAAGGCTCCACAGTTGAGAGGGTCTCGAGGAACACATCCTGTGCTGATGACAGGGAACTCTAAGCGTCAGCCACCAAATGGGAATGTGACTCCTCGATTGACTTCCACTCCGAGGTCTCAGAGACCTCAAAAACATGGACTGTAATGAAATCCAAGTCCTGCTTTTTCAGCTGCTCTGAGATGTGGAGGTCAGCCAGGATGAGAGTGGGTACAGCATTCTCCACCGAGGTTCCTGGAGAGTACGTCCTCACACATGACCTTCTGGGCCATCCTTATCAGTAGCTACCAGCCATGCCAGTGGGTATAGAGTGCGTGTTTGGCACCTTCCCTGTGTAAATGAAACCCATCATTTCCATGAAGACTTGCATATTCAGATCATGGATCTCAACGTAGTTCTTTAGGCTCTCCTCCATTTCACATTAAAATATGGCTCTGAAAACCGAGTAAGAGCTAGCTGCTAAGATGGCCTTGTGAGCCCGGAATTCGTGGCCAGGTACCAACAGGCAGCAGTTTGTGACAGGGCACTGTCCGCCAACCCATAGCTCTGTCTGCATCCGGGTAGGCCTGCTCTAACCCGGGACATACAAGCCCAGATCCAATGCTCTGAGATGGTCCACCCTAAAATCTACTCCATCTATGAATTCTGGAGTGAGAGGACAGTCCTGAAGATCTGACGTCAGTACTGAATAGAGCCGATTCTAAGCCCCATATGCAGCCTCTAGCAATGAGCAGTTGCAGCAGCAGCTGCTTGCTGATTGCCCTGCTGGAGAAAAAGAGAGCACAGGGCGGTGGTGCTGTCTGCAAGCTACAAGCACCAAGTTGGCGCCCAGTGAGCGGCCCAGCGGCCTATACCTCGGGTAGGAAGCTGTGCAGCAGCTTGGAACTTGCACAGAGTCTACCCCAGAAACAGCTTGTCTAGCTACAGGACTGTTCTGACTCTGGACAACAGCAGATACCTGAGAAGCCAAAAAAGAACAATAGATCCCATGAATAATATTTTAAAATAAAAATAATCTAAAGTTAGAAAGTGATTTTTATCTTATCAAAATATAATAAATACTACTTAATAAATTTTAAAGGAATAATAGTTTTGTTATTTTCCTCCAAAATTCTAGCTAGAATTTATATACTAAATGGAAACAATGTCTGGAGATGTCCCACTAAAGACAGATGAAAGATGTCTTATTCCTCCTTGTTCTTATTCTTACTGTTACATTGTTATCCTTATATATCTGTTAATTGAAAAAGATACATCAAAAGTGATCAGACTCAAGTCTATTTTCTATTAAGAAACCTTGACTAAGCTGCTCACATTTATAACCCTTAAGTATTTTGTCCCAGAATGTTCTTGCCTCAGCTTGTGTGGTGTTGTTTTCAGTTGACTGTGAATATCAAATAGTCTGTGTGATGATTGACTTGATTAATCTGTTTGGCCATTATTAGCCAATTATGTGTCTCCATTGTGCCAGAATTAATCTCAATCTCTGAAATGTTAATTTTGTGAAAATAGCTACACATTCTCTCGAAATATTTTAACTGTATACTGACAACATTTTCTGTAGCAAATAAGCTGAGACGTGAAGAACTCACATGGTAGGAGAGCAAATCCGAACTCACCACCAGGTGTCTTCGGTCCTGGCCGTGTGCAACCTAAAGAATTCTTCTGTTCTTCTCTGAATGTTATGCTAACAACATAGGAGAAGCTCAGGGGAACACAAGAAATACAGATGTTTTAGTTCAATTTTGATACTCAGCTTCTCCTTTGAGTTTGAAGAATCAGACATAAAAATGAGATAGAAAGCAGTGTTGTAATGAGAGTTCTGCAATCCTAAGATGGTTTTCCAGGTTAGTGGCTATGGAGCTACAACAAGGTATTTAAACCTTCTTTTTTTAAAAATTTTTTAATTTAAGGTTTTTCGAGACAGGGTTTCTCTGTGTAGCCCTGGCTGTCCTGGAACACTCTCTGTAGACCAGGCTGGCCTCGAACTCAGAAATCCGTCTGCCTCTGCCTCCTAAGTGCTGGGATTAAAGGCATGTGCCACCACTTCCTGGCCGTATTTAAACCCTCTAAGGATGAGGTTCTATGTGCCAGCCAAAGTTTGCTAATAATAGTCACAACCTCACAAGACTGCTTTGCATTTAAGAGTGCACTGGAATGGTATGATGTGCCGTAGGTGGAGACTCTCAGAATTGTTTGTTATTGTCCATAACTTATACACTATGTGCTGGTAGAGCATTTGCTTGTTTGATACATATTACAGCATCACAGGCCAAAAAGTTACTATTATTATTAGGTATTTTAGATATTTTTTTATTTACTTAAGTGTATGCATATTTTTTTCCAAGCTGATCTATTCCTTCTAGTCATTACAGCATGGACCCCATGGAATCTTTCAGAAAGTTCATGGAGAAGAAGAATTTGTGGGACAGCATGTTATAGAAATGGGTACTGTGGTAGGAGACTCTGGGCTCAGTCACAGCTCACATCTACCAAGTGTTGAAGCTCTGCAGCTGGGGCTCTTCTGGGGAGGACTGGTTCTGTACTCATATGAACCAGGATTTATTTATATGTAGGCTCCCTGAGGAGGAAGCCTGCTTTTGAGCATGGCAGCTGGCTCCAGTCAAGGGCAGTGTCCTGATATGACTTAGAGTTGAGCATTATCATGTGGCAGCTGTGAGTACAAATGCTTCAGACCTTAAGAGGACTGAGCAGCAGATCACAGCATCTATCCCACTTTTCCTCTTTCCATTGGGTGTCTATTTTGGAGAGCCTTCAGAAACATTATTGCTAGGAAAAGTATTGGCTCAGGACCCCTGTGGCCAAGTTTTCAGCACAAAGGAGGTTTATTAGCCCTGGAGGGATGGGGGCAGAGAATAAGAGACAAAGACAGGAGACAGAGATAAAGAAGGGGAAGGGAACAAGGGAGAGGGAAAAGAGGTATTTGTCCGAGACGGGAGCAAAGGACTGCCTCTGGATAGAAAAGGGGACAGATGTGGCCAAATAGGAGGTTTATAAAGGTACAGGGGAAACCTCTGTGTTATGATGAGGTGTTTAACTTTAATTGGGGATGCTAATTAGGTGAGACAAAGGAGGGTTTTGACGGCTGGACCTTGACAGTTGACCTCAAGGACAGGAAGTAGCCAAATAAAGCAGGAGACCTTGCCTAGCTTTAGAAATGTAATCTAATGGTTTTTATCAAGGCAGGGGATATGGAGAAGGTCAAGGCCTGCCAGAATCGTGCTGGTCATGCTTGAGCTGGCCACAGTCCCTTAATTATTCTGTGTTACTTTCAGAGGCCACGAGTGGCTGTTTCTCAGAATTCACAGAAGTTATATTTTAGATACCTATTGTAAGCCTAGAACATGAGGATTTTGATGCAGTGGCTTTACTCAGAAAATAAATCAATGCACATGGAGCTCTAGGTGTTGAGGTGATCTGGTCTGAAATAAAATGAGCTTTACAAAGTAAACTATTTCCAAGGGTCCTGATTCCCAGTCTGTGTCTGTTTATACATCTTGGGAACTTTGTTCCTAGAATATTAGGGATTTGAAAATAAGGAGAAGGATGGATATACTAACAAGATATGTTATATACATGCATATAATTTCCAAAGAACAAATGAAAATATTTTAAAATAATGCTTAAAGTGTACAAATAAAAGGAAAGTTAGGGATTAGAAATTAATTTAGGGAAACAAATGTTTATGAACAAACTAAAGAAGCAGCTTCAAGGAAGTATATCAGAGATGGATCAGCCACACTGTGTGCAGCTTCAAGGCAGTACGTCAGACATAGATCAGCCACATTGTGTGCAGAAAGGACAAAGATGGTGTGGGCTTAATTGCAAGAAGAACTTTAGCACCAATTAATAAGTTGTGCTGGTTAGGTCAGCCCAAAACCATCTCTGGACTTGTTCATTGTGTATGAACAACATTGAGAGGATGGATCTCTAGGATCGTGGCTGGTAAAAGTATCTCCTCATATCTCAGGGAGGAGTTCAGAAGCGAATGACTGGGACTCCAGAGTATTTATAATCTCTAGAATACAGTCATTATTGTGATTTAGCTGCACTGCATCTTTCCAACTTTGGTACTTCATGAGCAGCCATGACTTCTTGGTTTAGAATACATTTCTCAACTGAGTAGTGGCAGCCAGTGAATAAGGTCCTGCCCAACACATGTGTAGCCTGTAGGTAATGGTGTGGAAGGATTCTATTGCTCTTAACTATAATTCCTTTAGTCAAATTAACTACTGTGGGTAAATCAGAACAGGAATAAAGGCCAACGCGCTCTCTCTCTCTCTCTCTCTCTCTCTCTCTCTCTCTCTCTCTCTCTC
>NW_021604730.1:3292980-3305480 GCF_004785775.1 Grammomys surdaster
CTCTCTCTCTCTCTCTCTCTCTCTCTCTCTCTCTCTCTCTCTCTCTCTCTCTCTGTGTATGTGTGTCTGTCTGTCTGCCCATCTGTTTTTAGACCTGTGTGTGGGTCTTTCTCTGTGTGTTTCTGTCTGTGAGTCTGTGTGTGGGTCTGCCTGTCTGTGTCTGTGTGTCTTTGTGTGTTTTTATGTATCTCTGTGTGTGACTATGTGTGTGTGTCTATCTGTCTGTGAGTCTACGAGTGAGTCTATATGTGTGTCTGTCTGTGGGTCTGTGTATGTGTCTCTCTGTGTGTATATGTGTGTCCATGTGTGGGGGAGTTTGCCTGTCTTCCATGTGCGGGGATAGTATGTTATATATGTATCTGTCTGTCTCTTGTATGTATGTGTGTAGGGGGGGTGGAAGTTCTGTGAATGCATACTGTAAGATACCAACAGAAAGGAAGGATGACTCTTTATTCAAATAAAACAAATTCCCATTTAAGGAGTAATTTTAGCATGTTTGTTCATGAAGTCAATACAATTATGTGATATATGTGACTTTCCCTGATATATCAGGCATGAGATGGAGGAAAGCCTGATTTCTAGAACACAGAAACACTGGTGTGTGTTTATGCACATGTAGGCTCATAGATTCTCTATTAGCCCTACCTATCCCCCCTTCATTCACTTCCACGTACTCCCATCTCCTTCCTTTTTCAGTTCATTCTCTTCTACTTTCAGGATGGTCTTGCTTGTTTGTTTGATCTGTTGAGTTCAGAGAGTGTTAATCACATGGAGACGAGCAGGGGGTTATTTACCATGGGTGACTTTGGTAAGTTTTGGTAAACATTGACCACATCACTAAAGAACATTGACATCCAACAAATTTTCAGAGAGGGGCAGGCCTTTGTAAGACCCTCCTCCTAGCAAATGTTTTATAAATACTCAGGATGGAGCAGATTCATCATCAATTAATATTGTTCATCCATGCTCAAGTAAAAGAATGCTTAGTTTCATTGTTCAGTCGGTTATTTATATGTACAAACTTTATGCTCTCTCTGCATTGTGTACCGGGCAAGTACACATGCCATGTTATTTAAAAATAAATACGACTTTCTTTGGAGAAAGAAGGCTTAAGACTGTGTAACTAGCTCCTGTGCCAACTAATTGTACTTCATATCTAACATAAAAATGTGTTGTGTACTATCTTGCTGAAACTTTTTCATTCTATAACATGCTTAGACTGTTTACGGTCATTAGTCCTCAGCCAATTTACTCATGGTAGTGGTCTCCGGCAGAAACAAATGTATCTCAGATTATTTCCTTTAATTAGTGAGCCAACTGGACATTGATTATCACACTGAGGCAATACTGTAGATTCTATTCTCATCGGTATATGCCTACTCTACATGGCAACACTCTTCTGGTTTAATATTTGGAATTAATTTTTGCAATAGCACAGACAAGCTAAGTGTTCAGCCTGTAATTTTCCTAAATCTGATAGGACAGGATAATAAGCAGCTGAAATATTCTAGAGCTACCTTGCAAGCTCCAGTGACCACAAGGATCAGCTCCAAGTCTAGTCTCTCTTCAAATGTGCCAGATGTATTGTTTTTTATTGGCATTTTCATATCCAGGCTTATGATCCTAGTATTTGTGTGTGTTGTTATTGTTCTTTGTGTATGTGTGTGTGTGTGTGTGTTCGTGTGTATGATTATGATAAGAAAATTGGTCCAAGCCCTCTGGATGTATCTGTCTGCAGTCAGCAAGCGGATGCAGCTCCCTTGGCTGGGTCTCTGCCCTGCCAATCTTTCCCTGGATTCCTGATTTCCTAGCAGATGCTCTTTTTAATCTCATCCCATGTTAATTTTAAATATTTATTCATCGAATGTTTCCAGTCTCCTGCAAACCAGGAGTTGATTTTTGTTCCACATCCGTTGTGCTCATTAAATTGTTGCCTCACGGCTGTCTCTTTCAAAGAATGGTTAGCTTAAAGAGGGCAACCGGAGTGGAAGCACTGAGCCTAACACCTTTTGAATGCATGGTGACTTTTGACTGAAGGAATGAGCCATAATAGAACATGACTGCACAGTTGTTACGCTCATGGCTATAAATGGAAGAAAAGAATCAGCAGAGAATGGATTCCCATTTTCTCATTGGTTTGTGGAGAGTTTCATACAATTATCATTTTGTGAGCAATATGGTTTGCCTAGTTGATCTCTTTGGAGACATTATGGTCCACATTCAGTTAAAACACCAAAAGCCAAACGTTTCCTTTCTCTCCTTATTTGTGTCTGTCCATCCATGTCCGTGTTTGGACTACTGATTTTTCCCTTCTCTCTCTTTGCAGTGATTTGCTACGTTCTTCTGTTCTCAATTCTGGTCTTAGTTCTGTTCTATTTTACCGTCCCCCTGCCTGCACAAAGCTTTTGCTATCAGCTTAATGAGTTAGCTTCCTATAGCCAATCCTACTTCTTGATTTTACTTGGAATTCTTTGCTTGTGTGTTTATTCTCAGAAAATGTGATGCTCAAGCTTGATATCTGGGGAAATGCTCACGACTCAAGATTTACTTTCAAACTAAAACTAAACATTTTCAGACATATGGGTCTTATTATGTACATATTCACACATTGTTTTACTTAAAGGCATTAGCCTATATTCTGCTGAAATGGCACCTTAGTCTGAGTGACCTAAATTCACTAATTGAATTTTTTACAAAACTATAAAAACCAAGCCTGCTGTATTATGGGATGGGTGTGGAGGACTGACAAATATATTACCATGTTCTCCGGTGGACACCATTAGTCATGTTATGTTCTTTGAAATGCCCAAAGGATAAGATCATGTGTGACTCCTTGAAGATGGGTAAAGTGGACAGAGCATGTGTGTCTGAGAGCATATATGTTCCCTAATTCCTGTCACTTTCTGTCTGGCTCTGAAGAATCTCTGTATGCCATTTGCTCCACAAGACTGACTGTGAAGCTCTCAGATATAAACAGAAGCATTTTATAGCTACTACAAATGATACTGTCTATTAAAAATTGTCTTTTTACACTTCTAAGGTATAGCCCTGTCATATATCCCAGGATAGCATCAAACTTACATTGAGTTTTCTGCTTTAAAGTTGTAACACTTGGTTTAAATGTGAATATATATATATATATATATATATATATATATATATATATATATCTTCCACGGATGTTTTCATCTCCTTTAGTATATATGAGGAGTGAGATTGACAGTTCTATTTTTAGATTTTTGAGGAATTTTCATACTATTTTCTATAATGAGCATACTAATATGTATTTCCTTGATTAACTACATATAAGAGTTTTTTTTCTATAGTCTTTGTGTGTGTGTGTGTGTGTGTGTGTGTGTGCCTGTGTGTGTTTGATTTTGGAATTTTTGTTATTTTTAACTAGGGAGTGGCCATGTCAATCATGTTTTGGGTCTGCCCTTTCTCAATTGTTACTGTTGATGGGAAGATTTTTGTGCCTGTAGTTACCATCTGTAAGTCATAGTGCTTTTTTTTTCAGTTGTGCTGGCCATCTGTAAGTACTTCTGTGATGTATCACTCAATTTGTAAGCCATCTGTAGGTCTTCTGGAGTCTCCTCAATTCCTCAGTTCACTGAGCTACTGGATGATTTAAATTTTTTTGAAATCAGATTGTCTTCATTCCTCATAACTAATATTAACTCCTAGACAGAGGTGTAGTATATATCTTTTCTTTCTCCTTCTGGGTTGTACTTTAGATTTTTTTCAGTTGCTTCCTTTGCAGTGGAGGAGTATTAAGTACTATAATTTTACATCATCTTAATTTTGATTTCTGTATTTATGGAGTCCAGTAAAAAAAAAAAGTCCTTACTTGAATCAATGTCTTGAGAGATTTCTTCAACTTTCATTTAAGAGTTTCACGTTTGTAGATGTCCTTAATCATTTTTACTTGACTTTTTGTAGCTGGTAAGAGATAGGAGTCTAGTTGCATTCTTCTACATACTGATATCAGAATTTCTGAGCATTGTTTATTGAGAGATTATTTGTTCTTCAGTGTGTATTCTTGCCAGCCTTGACAAAATTCTCTTGCTTAGGGATGAGGTTGAAGCTAGTGGGAGATAGACTGTCAAGTATGTAACAGTCCCAGGTTGAAGGCTTATATTTTTCAGAACCTAGTTTAATAGGGTACTTAAAGGCTTTAACCTCCTTTTTAGCTCACAACCCACCAGAAATAGTGGAAAGGAAAGGTTAATAAGGCAAAAGAGGATGTGGACCTGTTTCTAAATAGTTCTTTGGGGAGATTCTAATCTTTGTTGTCAGGATATGAGCAATTCAGTTTACATGAATCAGCAGTGGTAGATCAACCTACTAGGAAACATTGTTCAAGAATCAGCAATGGCAGTTCGATTTGGAAGAAACCACAAGGCTCTGACAATCTGCCTGAGTCCTTGGAAGCAGGAAGAAGCCACCAGAACACCACCAGAAGCTCTATGGTACATTTCTGTCAATGGAGTCTTGACGAAAGATGATTAGCTAGGAAGGCAAGGTGAACTAATGCCACAGAATATATACTGTAAAAGTAAAAATCAAACACAAAGAATCAATGTGCAGCAGAGAGAAAAATCACTGAGCCACAAGGAAAAGGCAGGAGATGACAGGAATGAACAACCTGCAGGAAATGAAGACAAGTAGGAAAAAAGAGATACTATGCCAGTGCTTAGTCCTCACCAAATAGAATTACATTAATGTAAACTGTAAAAATTTTCCAAACTCGTCATGCAGTCTAATAAGATACACCTTATCAGAGAGACAATGAATGAAAAAAGACATCCATGCCACTGGAAATTAGACAAGATAAGGAATAAATAAATGCTTTTCATCAAGTAAAATAAACTTCAGATCAAAACTATGAATAAAATTAAACACAGCCATCATGTGATGGTGAAAGAGTTCAGACTGAAAGACTATGTCAGAGTAAATACTTATATGTACCCATCAAAGGCACATCAAAACACATAAAGCAAACAGGAGGAAAGTGAAAGACATGTGAACTTTACAGCAACACCAAAAAAGGGACAACACCCCACTCTCATCACTGGACGAGCCACTGAGACAGAAATGTCAGAAAGGAAGTAAAAAGTTATTAAAATAGCATCTTCATGTGTCCATAAGCTAGCCCTAAGCTAACTACAATGATGTTTGCAAAAATATGTTTCTTCCAAAAATGTGTTCTGCCTTTAGCTTGATGATTTTTCTCTCAGTGTTAAAACAAATTGTGGTGCTCATAAACTATTAAGAAAATTCAGAGATACTCTGAATTAATGTAGTAACCCTTCTTGGCCTGAAGTGTTCCTTCATATTTTTCCCCACAAGTAAATATATTTTTCTCTGCCAGAATGAGAGGATTTAGCATCTGAGTACCCTGCTTTAACCTAACTCTACTTTGTCCTTCACTACATAGCTATACATCATTAATTCTAATAAGTAATAGACAAGAAAATATTGCACCTTGAGGCTGGAGAGATGGTTTAGAGGTTAAGAACACTGGTTGTTCTTTCAGATGTCTTGACTTCAATTCCCAGCAATAATATTGCAGCTTACAACTGTCTAAAATGAGATCTGGAGCCCTCTTCTGGCCTGCAGGCATACATGCAGGCAGAACACTGTATACATAATAAATAAATAAACCCAAAAATAAAAAAGGAAAAAAAGAAAATATTACACTTCACAAAAACCATAAACCCTGTTTATTTCAAGGAGATGCTGTTGTTACCTTGACTTGTTACTAGTGAGGATGAAGTAACCTGTTAGCAGTTAGGTCTGCTATCTGGAGGAGCAGGACATGTGGAGGCCCCGGAACATACACATTACATTCCCTGAAGTCTCTGTCTCATGCTTCAGTAGATCTGATTGCAAATCAATTTCATCTCTAGCATCATAAGAAGCCCCCTGTTGCTAAAATTCATCAAGACTGCCCTGTGGCCTTTCTGTAATATTATACACAGTCATGGTCAAACCAGCCAAACATCTATGGCTTGAGATCTCTGAGATCCACTCATGGACAAATCAATTAGAGAAACCAGAGATTTCTTTATTATCCTTGCTTAGTATTTATTTTTAATTCCTTTACATTAAGTTTAAATCTCTCATTAAACTCAAAACTGTGCAGAGAACAGGGTGACGTTCATAGCTTGCATAATGTATAATACATGGGTAAGTTTTGAGACATCTCTCTCCTGAAACATTCATGTTGGGGATTCGGAAGCCTGATCTTGTGCAGGTTTCATACATTGCAGTCACAGCCATTTGAGTTCATAATTCAATAGTACCTTAATGTTAGGCTAATACTATTTCATGGCAGATACCTACTTTCAGGATCAATTAATATTTCTGTCCCTTCCCCTTTCAATGACAGATGAGCCTTGAGCTGGATGTCTGATATAGATGTTCCACTTGGAGCTGAGCTTTCCAGAATCTTTCCAGATTCTCCTCATTATGGCCAGTTGTAGATCTGTGTACTAACCACCAAGAATTACACAAAGAAGCATATCTGATGAAAGCTAGAGATGCACTTGTCTATGGATGTAAAGGCAAGAACTCATGGTACATATCATTACTGTGAACACTTAGCAGAATAATAGCACTAAGTTCTCTGCTCAGTCCTATGACCTAGCCAGCCAGGGATGTTCTTGGCCAAGTTAACATTAGGGTTTTTATATTGTTGAGAGACATAAATCCAGTCAGAGAGTGGCTAGTTAATTCCATAATACTATATTACTATTGTATCAGTGGACAGATTTTTACCAGTCCAGAGGTTATTATTGCTAGCAGGTTCATAACTGGGTAAGACTGTTATTGAATTTTCTTCCCTGATATTTTGCATAGAACATTCTAGCATGGATTTTTTTCCAGTATTAAAGAAACTACAAGCTTGTTTTCTTCTGATCTTATGCCTGAGCACTTGGGACACATATATCAGGTTCTAGATGGTAAACAAAAGCAAGAGCAACAGCCTTTAATATTTTAGGGCATCTATGGAGTGCCATTGACCAACAATCCATATCGCCTTCTATCTTAAAACCTAGGGTGTCTAGGAGAGGCATTGTTCCCCATTATCATGTAACTGTAGTTCCACCCGTTTATGTATGACTGTGTGTATATTTTAGGAAGCCTCTATAGCAGTGAGTTCCCTACATATCTTCAAAGGTCTTTAGTTATCACTCCTCATGTTCTCTCTCTATCTGGCCTTCATCCCCCACCCTATTTAACTCTTCTTGCTCCATTATTCTGCTTTCCCCATTCATACCGTTTATAGTCTATTCTGATTATCATGAATCCACCTGCGTGGTCCCTTGACGGTTTCCTACCTTCTTCTGTACTCTAATTTAAGCACACACATATCTGAAAGACTCAAAGTCAGAGTTATGTGAGGCACATATGAGGCCGCACATGTTGCATTGGTACTTCTGGGTCTAGCCTCATACCTGAAGCCAGTTGTTAGTGATCTAATATAATTTCTCTGTCACATATCTACTTAACAATGTTCCTTATCATTATAATGTTATTGATGCATAAGGTTTGGGTTTTTTTTGTTTAAATTAGCATCATTTCAACATATCTAATTTTTCTCTTATAATAATATTAAAACATCAATTTTGTTTTTTTAAAATCAATTCAGTAAGTTTATAACATCAATCCATGTATAATAATCTTTTTGAGTCATATAGAGAACTGTCAGTTTTCCAAATATACATATATTTAATTTTCAACATCTTGTTATTTTGGAATGAAGCAAGGATATTCCTGATAATATGGAACAACAACACTGGATTCTGTATTGTTCTTCAAGTGTGCTTAATTTCTCTTTTAGATAGAAATCAAGTCATCTGAACTCAAACTATGAAGTCCATTTCTGCGGGGCAATGTGGAACTGGGTGACTCAGCGGAAAGCCTCTCCTCTAGCATCCATCCATTAGTCAATGCTTTGCACAGAAGCTGGAACCACCTACTTCAGTACAACTTTCCTTCTTCTGCCAGAATGGAACTCTGGGTTAAGGGAAGCAATCCCAGTCGTGAAGAAGTTTGCATATTCACCATCTATTTATTTTGAGTAAGGTCGTTTACAGGAATATACATTTAGCATCAGAAAGAGGCATGTTGCTTTACTCAACACATTTGTGACTCCTTTGCTCTTAAATTGTCTTTCTAACTTTATGAGTTTTCATCTTCTTTCTGAATCAATGAAACCTCTGACCTTCAGCGACTAAAGTTGTAGGATTCTACCGCATCTCTTACAGGGTGAAAGTGTCCACAAACTCTCTGTGTCATCCATGTAGCTGCAATTAGCCATGAAAAGGCACTTATCAGGTCATTGCTTCCAGTTGTGTTTATAGTTATAAAACTTTCCAGTGTTTATAAAATGAATACTTTTGCTTTAACAGTTTCACATTCTTTTACACTAGTTGTATGACTCTCATGATGGCATTATCATTCAGTGTGCTATTCTGCTGAAATTTTTGTAAATCTTTGCACATAATTACATGTAATATTTAGAAAACTACACTTACTGCATTTCAAAACCAATTCTATTTCTCTCAAATGCTTTGCATCTTTAAAGCCTCATTAAATTATAGCTTCTTCCAGAAATTCTAACTGTAACTCGAGATCTTCTTTGGAATTGCAAATAAGCTATTCTTCTGTTCAGTTTTAGCAGATTCCTTCAGTATTCTTCTCACAACATATGCAAACATTTCCTTCTTTAACCATGAAAGTATCTATACCATTTCTAGTGGAGAGAAGATGGCTTTGCTCATCCATATTCCATTGTAGAGGAAATGATACATGCAGCCTGGCACTGAGCATCACTGACCTGTCTCACCTACAATGATAGCTTTTCTTTGAAACTAATAATTGTGTAAGTTTTTTCTAAGCTGTGACGCTTATTGTAGTGATATTTCCTTTGGTGTTTATTTTATTTTTCTTCATCATTAATTTTTTAGATTCTTGTAAGATACTTATTTTTCATATATACCCATAGAGAAAAAATGTCTCACAGAATTTCTAGGAAGATCCTACTAATGACAGGAAAATTGTTCGTGAATGTGTTTGGAATGGACTCTGTAGTTTAACTTAAGTCTGTTTCTGGGTTGTGTTTCATAGAAGAGAACCAAATGTCACTGGTATCAAATTAAGCCTTTTGTTTGAAGTTCTGATAGAAATACTGTCAGCATTTTAATGCAAATCTAATCAGAACATCTGTTATTTCTCCTTCCCTTTCTTTATATACACAGAAATAGCATTTGTGAAGTATTTGGAGCTGAGTTTTCCTCTCCATGATGATAAGGAAACAACTCTCACTGACCCACTCATAGTTGCGACTTTCAAAAAATATTTGATTATGTTTATTCCTAAGACATAGAGATGATGCTCATTTTCTGTTTTCCTGGGTACTTACTGTCTTTACTACTGTTCAAGTTTGCTCTGCTGCTTCTAGTTCTTTCATATTTAAATACATGAGATTTTCTGTATAAACACTGTACGGTGTTCTGAATGAGAATGGAGACCAGCGGCTCACATAACTGAATCCTTAGTCATCAGTTAGTAGCGCTACTTGAGAAGGATTAGGAGGCTTGGCCATTTTGGAAGTCCTGTATCATTTGGGAGGTTTATCATTTAGGTTTCAAAGGTCCAAAATAGGCCCAGTGTTGATCTCTCTGCCTGTGGATCAGGATGTATCTCTCATCAACTTCTCCAGCACCATGCTTGCTGTGCCTATCTCCGTGTTCTTCACCATAATGGTAATGGGAGAAGCCTATAAAACTGTAATCAAGCCCTAATTAAATTTTTCTCCTGAATGAGTTGCCTTGAGCATGACATCTCCTCACAGCAAGAGAATAGTAACTAAGAGAGAAGTTGCTACTAGTGGCAGGATATTTATATGATAGGCCCGACCATGCTAATTTTTTTTTTTTTTTTTTGGAGAAATTTGGAAGGCTTTGAGACTTTGGAGTAGAATATTGGTTGGATGCTTCTAGGGGAACTTAATGACATATCCTGGTAGAGCCTAGAAGAGAGTGGAGAGTGCAGTGGGGCAGCTTTAGACATTTCAGATTGAAGAACACAGTTTAAGTCATTGCAGAGGGATGGCTGTAAGTAAGTGGCCTACAGATAATTTTTGTGATAGTTTGGTGAACACTGTGGCTGCTTTTTGCCCTTCCTACAAATCTTTCTGAGGCTGAATTGAAGAAATTTGTATTAATGACATTTTTAGAGGATATTTAAAGATATCCTAATATTGGCTGTTTCCTGTGGTTATTAGTGGTCACTGTTATGCAGATCTGGTAAGAAAACAAGAAAGTGAGACAAATGGAAAGTGTACCGTTTTAAAGAGAAAAGTAGTACTGGGAAGTGTATTGGAGGTGAGTACAAGGCTCGAGGAGATAAAACATTTAAAGAAAAGCCATACACTAAGTGGAATAAAGAGAGTAATGGCCTCAGAAAAAGATCCCACCAAGCTAAGCTTCCAAGTCGCAAAAAGGAATTCAGGGAAAGATTAAGTTATGAAAGAAAGTATGAAAAAAGAAAACAAAAACAAAATACAAAACACAAAACAAAACAGAACAACAGCAACAAGAACAAATCTGACCTGACACAGGTGGAACTGAACAACAGATGTGACTAAACAGGAAGGGGCAGCAGGAGAGAGATCCTACGGCCTCTTGTATCTTTAACTGTAAATTCAGAACCATGTGGCCAAAGCTTCTAAGTTCTGCTGAGGAATCCTTTAACATTAGATATGGAGACGACAAATTCAGAGTTTACTCTGCTGGATTTTGTTTTTCTTTGGTCCATTATTTTCTCATGATGTTCCCTTTCTTCTCTTTGAAGTGTTAATGTATATTCTGTGCCACTGGATGTTAGAAATATATAATCTTCCTTCTGATTTTGATTTTGCAGTGTTTTCGTGTTTAGTGTCTGCTTTGAGTTTCATAAAGAGTCGTTAAAATTTGTCTTTTTAAAAAGGTTTTTTCATTCATTCATTCATTCATTCATTCATTCATTCATTCATTCATCTTATAACCTGGTCACAGGTCCCTTCTCAGTTCCATTCCCTTCCCACATTACTCATTCTCCTGAGAAGGGGAAGCCCCCCTTGGGTACCAACTCACCCTGGGACATCAAATTTGTTTTTCTAAACAGTATTGAAACTGTGAAAGACTCTAAAGACTTTAGAAGTTGAGGGCTTATCCTTACTCTGTTACCTGCCTCCGGATCCTGTTCCCATAACTGGGCTGCCTTGTATAGCCTCAGTGGAAGAAGATGTGCCTAGCCATGTAGTGACTTGAAGTTCCAAGGTGGGTGGCTACCTAGGGGAAGACATCCTCTTTCGCAGAGGTGAAGAGGCAAGTGAGTAATAGGAAGGGCTATGTGAGGGATTGGAGGAGGGGCATGGCTGAGATTGGGATGTAAAGTGAACAAAGAAATTAATTAATTGACAAAAAGAACTTGGACTGAATGCATTTTTGCTTTATGATGTGGTTACAAGCCTATAGGGACAAGGGAATGGAAGGGAGTGGTTTGAATAAAAATGGCTGCCATAGGTTCATATATTAAAATGAGTAGTTATCATGGAGTGGCACTTCTTGAGAATGATTAGGAGCTGTGGCCCGGGTAGGCTTGAGGTTTCAAAATTCCATGCCAAGTCCAATCTTGCCTTTGTGCCTGTGGATTAGGATTTAGCTCTCAACTACTTCTCCAGCACCATGACCGCCACCATATCTTCTGCCATGATAATAATGAGTTCAGCTTCTGAAAGTATAAGCAAGCCTCAAATTACATGTTTTCTCTCATACCAGTTGTCTTGGTGGTGACATCTTTTCACAGCAAGAGAACAGTGACTAAGATACTCTGTACACCATTCATTACCCATGTTGGAGCAGAGAGACGGATTCTTCCAGTTAACTTACAACAGTTGTGTTCAGTTGGTGTTTTATTAGCTTGTGTTTCCTGAAGCAATAAACACAGTCAAGCTTCTGGACATACCAAGGACCTTTTAAAACACTACCACTTTGGTTTGGATGTGTGGGGCATAGAAGGACAGAGAATGAACTATATGATCCCTAATCCTACTGACACTCTTTTGAATGTGTATAATGAGATTCCTTTCAAGGAAAACGGTCTATATGGAGTTTCTCTCCCATGTAGTTATTATTTAATTTTACATTTTCTTTGTTTTCTCCTATGTCCTGCTGACAGATACAAGGTCCTCTTGGATAGTTTTTGGCATATTCTCCAAATGGTAAAAGAATCATAATAAGAGTTTAACGTTCTTTTTTTTCCTATGAGAAAATAGTCTGTATTCGTTTTTGATTTAGCACAAAAAAACTTCACATCTCTAAGAATACCATTGTTTCCTTGATTTTTAGTAGTTTAGTCTTTCCACGATATTTTGTGGCAGGAATAAGAGGCAGTTGACCTCCACACTCACCAATGAACCTGTTTAGCTAGCAAAACCTACCTCACAC
>NW_021604730.1:3310480-3325982 GCF_004785775.1 Grammomys surdaster
TACATTGCTTCCAGTATCCTTTGTCCTCTTTCAAAAGTGAGCAACTGCATCACCTTTGTAATAAGTTTAACACTAGGCCCTCAGAAGGCTCACTAAGAGTTCTTGCTACCTTTACACAGGACCTGACTTCAGTTCCTGGCATGCATGTCATTCCCTTGTGTGCTTCATGCTATTTACAGCATCTGAAAAGGGATTTTATCTAAGTACTAAACTTAAGGGATTAAGTTGGAGAACTACCCAGCAAGTGAATGAAATCTTCAGAAATTCCCAATATCAGCTGGGTAAAGGTTCGGGGGACAGGTCACTATGACTCTGCCTATGATTCGCTTGTCCTTATCTAAGTTGATACTATCTGCTAAGGCTACCTATTTACAAGGTCTATGACCACTTACCCAGTCGATACCCTGTTCTGAAAGATATCCATAATTCCCTTGAACACCTGCGCTCTGGTGTCAACCCATTCCCCACATCCTCCTTTTTTGTGTGTTTATAACCCCTGTGTGAATAAGTAAAAATTATGATTTGATTTAAAAAAATAAAAAATAAATAAATAAATAAATAAGAAATTCCCAATATATCCAACAAGTCTACTTTCCAATAGAGTAAAGTTCTACAACAGGAGAATTCCAATGGGTTTTCACAACCCTCCACAGCTAATGTGGTTGTGTTACTTAATTCAGTTCATATCATGTCATCCCTGAGTGTTCCTTTGGTCACTTGGTGCTTTTCTATGTGCGCATACAAAATATCAAGAACATTCACTGGGAAAGACCCAGGAAACAAGACAGTCTGAGAAAAATCTTCCTTCATATAAAGTAGAGTTGAAATTTTCAGCAGCATATCAGCTTATATATATAATGTTCCTTCTATCTAAAGACACCAAAAACAAAGCCTTGTTGACCAACTTCTTAGCTCACTATGTTCTTTGTAGGAAATATTTATAGATTTTTCACTAGTAATAATTCGCATGTGTTGAATAAATAAGGTTAATCATTTAATTCAATATCAATCTTTAGCACAACCTTCTAAAAAATTTTACATAATAGGTGGATATTAAGGCAGGTTGAATAGATTCATGTATTACAAGCATAATTACAAGAATATTGCTCATTTAAAAATGATCAGCTTTCTTTCAACATCTGTACCACGATACAGAGAATAAAGCTAGTTGGAAAGGTCTTTGGAGCTTAATTATCAAAGAAACCATTTGGTATTTCAGTTAGTTTAAAAAAAATAGTTCTAGATCTCAATAGAATTACAAAAACTTAAGTGTGTAAAACTTCTCTGTGCAGCCCTCAAGAGTGGTGCAGACCAAGATGCCACCGGAAACTGGAGAATCTGTTTTGTGGAATTGAATTGCTCTGATTTCAAGTCATATTGCATTAACTTTACTGGAGTCTAATCAAATTGAATTGCCATAGACATATGCTCCTAAATTCTATTTCCTCCGTCTTAAGCCAAGATATGTCTTGTCAGTGACTGAAGGCACTTAGAAGCACCAAAAGCAGATTGGTAATAGAGGTGGACAATGGCCTTTCTTTGTCCTTCCTTCCTTGTCCCTTGGGTAAAATTTTCCTGACCTATTTTCTCCTGTGAAAAATAATTAAAAATAGTTTACTTTCTGCAGATGTCACCGTGTTTGAGAAAAAACCTTGAACACCTTGTGTATGCCTCACAGGAAGATGGTTGGTGTATGATGGAGTGCTGCCAATCACCACAGAGCTTTTAGGGAGCAAAATTAGACACATTTTCTGTATCTAAATGGGGATAATACTATAGCTGCCAAAATTGTACTCACTTGTGACCTAAATATCCAGGAAAGAGAGAGACACTGCCATTAAAAGCATTGTCATCTCCTCTCTGTGATTCAGTAGTAAAAGCTCAACCCACAATTGCCAGCTACTGTCCTTTTAATCATTGTAAGTATGTGCCCTGTGTCTGGGCAGCCTAAATGGGAATGGCATACTCACAGCAATTGCAAAGATCTCTCACCAATAACTTAACTAAGACGAAGAGATAAAGATGCTGGCAGGCAGCTCTCCATCAGAATGTCAACCATAAATTAGGCCTCACATGCAGCACAGGGCACAGAGCTATCTTTACAGGCCTTAAGAACTGAACAATGAAGTGATTTTTACTTTAAGTGGTTGTTTCTCTTCAGAGGTATTTCATGACAGCAAAGGAGAAAGTCTGTCTTGAGATGGAGCTGACCTTGTCCTGAGTTCCTGCACTGGGGTTGGCTGAGAGACAGATACACCAGCCTCATCTTTTCACTGTTAACATTTCTATACAGTCTATACAGTCTATATTGTTTTTCCTTCATCTTTACCCCAAAATAGGACTATCTTATAAAATATAATTTTCAGCTCAATAGCAAAATTCTTAGTGACTCTGATACTGGATGGATGCATAATTCTCTGTATAAACGTAGAAAGAGAATTGATTTTGGTGACAACAAGCAGTAGGTTTCCTTCCTAAGTCAGTGAGTTGGCAATACCCTTGCCTAATCATATTTTTTTAAGTTATTTTATTATCTCATTTAATTAAGCTGATTAATATCACATGATTCCAAAAATGTTTCCTGTTCCAGACCAAAGCCCATAAGTTATGTGTCAGTCATCTTATTGTCAGTAGGTCTCCATTTGTTGATCTTATTTCATTTCCAGTAAAAATGATGTCTAGACTTAAGGATTTAGAAGATAATTAGAAAAGAACAATGCACACATCGAAATGAGCACGTTTGCTCTAATATAGAGTCTTTGTGAAATACATGTATCTATTTTACGAAACTTCCAAGAGATATTTTTCTTAAAGAAAATAGTCTATGCAATCATTCCTTGGTTCAACTCCCACTAAGTTGTAGCAGGACAGAAACACTATGGGAAAAAAAGAAAGAACCAAGTTGATAATTAGGGCCAGATTCATAATTAGTGTGATACATTTTTCACAAACATCCCTGTAATTTTTGTAACATTAACCCTCTACTTTTCTTTCTGAACTTTTAAACAATTGTGTGTGTGTGTGTGTGTGTGTGTGTTTGTGTGTGTGTAGCATATATATGTCCGTGTGCATTTGCATGTGAGTGTGTTTGCTGTACACACGTGTGGAAGCTAGAAGTATAGGTCACAAGTCTGTTTTTTTTTTGGCTCTTCACTTTATTATTTTGTCAGAATAGTCTCTTTATAGAACTTGCTAGTCATTGTTTCAGATAGATTAAATTTTCCACAAGTCTCCAGGATCTGTTTGTCTCTCTGCCATACAACCTCTCGTCCCACAGTGCCAGGGTTACAAAAATACTGCAGTGCCTGACTTTCATGTGAGGGCTGGTGGTTTTCACTGAGGTACTCATAGGTGAGCAGTAAACACTTTACTAACTTAGCATCTCCCATGCCTTACAATTATCTCTGTTGGAATAAATGCTCTAGAGCATAGGGCATCAAAATCTCCATTGATAGTCAGCACCAGGTGATACAGACATACACATATGCATTGACTTATCATGCTTAGAAGCAAATAAGATCCCACATCTGATAAGCATATCACATCACTCAGGAAAGCTATTGTTAATGATATAAGTTTTGTATTATCCCCATTACTATAAAAAACTCATTTGAGCTGAATGCTGGCAAGCACAATAAACTGAATATAGAGTAGGCTTAAACCAACTATACAGATTCTGTCCACAGAGGAGCAAAGAGTGAGAATGGCTAGATTAAGAAAGAGAGCAGTCACCTGAGACAAGACTCTTAATTAGTAAACAGAATCCTGCACCTAAATTACAGTCAAATTCAGAATGCTTTGTGTATTAAAGGCTATCTTTGCCCTGCTTCCAGGATTCCCTACACTGACTAAACTCTACTAAGTATCAAGTACAGGTACATAAAATATGTTTTGGAGAGGAAGTGCTGGCTCCATGCATCAAAATAAAATGACTTGAAAGCAACTTTTCTGAGATCCAAGAGAACTCAGATGACAGAGAGGTCACATGTCCTGCAGGGACTGCATTGTGGATACTGGTCTCACCACAGCAGCAAAGGCTGAAAGGATCCCATAAGAGAGGGCTATCCAAGTTGAGCAAACCACATGGAGAAATCGTAGTCAGGACCTGGCCATTGCAGGACATGTTCTCTCTTATCATCTGCTTCCTTGACTCAGATGCCACTTGGAGGGAGGGAAGACATAATGTCAAATGGATATAGCAGGTGACAAGTCCTGAGGAGATTTCTTTCTCTCCCAAAAGATCTCAAACTTATAAAAATATCTGAGTGTTTAAGAAGTTGATCTTCAACAAAGAAAGTAACTGTTACAAAGTGAATTTTCTTGTTCTGAAAAACTGATTTCAAAGGATTTTTTTTGCTGTCTTTCCTAATCTTTTCTGGAATTTCTGACCAACAGATACTCAAAGAAAAATTCTACAGCTTGACAGCACTTCTCTTAGCTAGAGATAATTCAAGTCCCCATATGTTGTTAAAGGTGACTGAAGGTACATGCAGTCAATAGCATAAGTAAGTATATATCTCTATCCACTCATGAGTTAAGTACTCACCTATGTCCACCACAGCCCTACTATGTGTCAGTCATGGATGGCATTTCATACTTCCACAGCCCTACTATATGTTGACCATGGTGTTTCATTCTTTTTGTTGTTATTTAAAGAGTTGACTCCTGCCTACTAGGCATTGTGTTACATGCTTATAATACCTGCACTTATAAAGCAGAGGTAAGGTTTTGAGAGTTTAAAGCTAGCTTAGTCAACAAAGTGATTTCAAAGCCAGGAAAGGGTATATAGAAATACCTTGTGTCAAAACAAAATAAAGATTAGATTATTGTTTCCTTTTTGTTTTTGCCATTTTATACTCTATTTTTGGTTTTTAATTGAGTCAATACTATGAAAGAACTCTGGTGTTGTGATTGCATATGGACCGGATTCCTTGTGATGCTTCCTGTGTCCTGGTTATTAAATAGGCATAGAGGTTCTGAAGATGAAAGTCCTGGCCTCAAAGAAGCCTCTACTCTAAATTACAAGCATTAATAAATACAAGTTTATAACTTAACACACACACATACACACACACACACACACGCACAAAAACACACACACATACGCACATGCTCACACCCACACCCACACCCACACATTCACACACACACATCCTAGAGTAAGAGATGAGTGACAACCAAACCTCAATTTCTATTAGATCTTTTTCTATGTTTTCACTGATATTTTGTATTTTTCACTGATTATTCACTTGAAATTCTTGCATTTTTCTTTATCTTTTTGTTTTTGAGTGTATTCTAGCTTTCAAAACTATTTATTTTAAGAATGAAGTTCTTGGATGCCAAAACATCTTTCAAAGTATTTTGCAGCACAATGCTAGCATGCCCGATTCTACAACACCTTTCAAATAGCAAGCATGCCCATTCTAAAAGACAACTATAGATGAACTAGTTTATATAAATTAACAAGTGATTTAATGGTAGTTGGGGTTGTTGGAAGATTACTTCCTTGTTTTTTCTAGGTTGTAGTTTCCCTCCTTGTGTTGGCGTTTTCCATCAATTATCCTTTGAAGTGCTGGGTTTGTGGGAAGATATTGTGCAAATTTGGTTTTGTGGTGGAATATCTTGGTTTCACCATCTATATTGATTGAGAGTTTTGCTGGGTATAGTAATCTGGGCTGGCAATTGTGTTCTCTTGGGGTCTGTATGATGTCCGTCCAGGCTCTTCTGGCTTTTATAGTCTCTGGTGAGAAGTCTGGTGTAATTCTTATAGGTCTGCCTTTATATGTTACTTGACCATTTTCCCTTACTGCTTTTAGTATTTTTTCTTTGTTTTGTGCATCTGATGGTTTGATTATTATGTGACGGGAGGTATTTCTTTTCTGGTCTAGTCTATTTGGTGTTCTGTAGGCTTCTTGTATGTTTATGGGCGTCTTGTTCTTTAGGTTAGGGAAGTTTTCCTCAATAATTTTGTTGAAGATATTTACTGGCCCTTTAAGTTGAGAATCTTCATTCTCATCTATACCTATTATCCTTAGGTTTGGTCTTCTCATTGTGTCCTGGATTTCCTGGATGTTTTGAGTTAGGAGTTTTTTGCGTTTTTCATTTTCTTTGACAACTGTGTCAATATTTTCCACCGTATCTTCTGCATTTGAGATTCTCTCTTCTATCTCTTGTATTCGGTTGGTGATGCTTGCGTCTGTGACTCCTGATCTTTCTTCGGTTTTCTATCTCCATGGTTGTCTCCCATTGAACTTTCTTTATTGTTTCTATTTCCAGTTTCAGATCCTGAATGTTTTTGTTTAATTCCTTCTTTGTGTTTTCTTGCATTTCTTTAAGGGATTTCTGTGATTCCTCTTTAAGGGCTTCTATCTGTTTACTTGTACTCGTTGGACCACCATCACCATCACCACCACCACCAGCACCATTACCACCACCATCAAATCATCACCACCATCATCAAATCGTTACTACCACCCCTGCTACCATCATCACCACCATCACCACCACCACATCTTCACAATCACCATTATCACTACCAACATCACCACCCACCATCACTGCCAGAACTATCATCACTTTTACAGTCACCACATTACCACCACCAGGATCACCACCATCACAATCACAATCATCATCATCACCATCATCACCACTGCCAGTATCTTCACCACCACAGTTATTTGTTATTGTGTCTGGAGCCCAATGGCAAGTAAACATTGCTGATTATATACTGAACATTCTTATATGCTGTCTTAATCTTTACCTGGAGTTTCTCAATAGAATCTTAGTAGCTTCCTTAGTTCTCCTTTAAACTTCCAGAGCTTCTTTCTTTAAGCTGCTAACAAGTGCATATGCTAAAATTGGTAACATCCTTTCTGAATTCTTTATGATTATAATTTCATTTTCTTTAAATTTTTGTTTATTTTATTAACTTCACAGTTCTACTTATGACATCTTAAAGACTTAATTCAAGCCAATGCAATTATGTATCGAGCTGCTTTATTCATGAGCATGTCCATACTGTGAGATGGATTGTGTCAACCTCTCCTAACATCTTCACACAGAGATTTTTTGAGTTCACAGCTGAGTTTGGGATTGTTTCATTATGGTTGAACTTTCAAACTCCTCTAGCTTTCTAGAAGCACCTTGAATACGAACAAAGAAAGTGGGTATTATTTACCTACCATCTAAAGTGCTAGGCTACCATTATTAGAAAACTGGTATCTTGAGTCCATGAAAACACATTTGTTAACCTTGGCAGTGCCGTTCTTCTGACATCATTTTGTAAATATTGTATTCTACTTATGTCTTACAAAACAGCTTACTTATTTTATTATTGTAAATGTTGGTTCAATCTGTTTTAGCATAGAATTGGAAATTGCAAAGTTGAAAACATATGGCTATAACTGTGTTCTTATTGAGCCAAAAATGTTTATCCTACTTCTTATAATGAAGCAGAATCATTCTCAGTCAGGAGCCCACTCAAGGGAGGAAGTTGACTTTACTCTTCTTTAGGAATGCTTTTATTCATAGGTATAATTCCTCATAACACACACCTGAAACTGCTTAATCCCAAAAAACTTTAAAAATTGTGAAAATTTTAGTTATATCTTAAATG
Organism: Grammomys surdaster; assembly: GCF_004785775.1. Taxonomy (NCBI): domain Eukaryota; kingdom Metazoa; phylum Chordata; class Mammalia; order Rodentia; family Muridae; genus Grammomys; species Grammomys surdaster. Next base: position 3,318,099 of record NW_021604730.1, read on the forward strand.
TGAACACTATCTTTGTTTCCTAATTGTTACTAGAAATGATCTTCTAGAGGAAGAAGTGTGGATTTGGGCCATTTGTGTTTTCTCTGTTCAGATTAGATCTGTGCCTGTAACATTTGAATTTCCTCTAAGTAAGAAACATCATTAGAGTGCTTTTAGGGTAATTTCTACCAAAAGTATATCCTCCTTATAATGTATCTTTGTATTTTTCAAAGTCCATCTAAGGAGGTGAGAAATACCTTAAACTGTATGACCTGTATACCCATCCTTTCAGAAACTAAAATTATAGCACAAAAAAGTAGACTACATGAAGAACACCTTGACAAATGGCCTGTATTCTTTGACAATTATTGTGTCTTTGACTGCTGTCTAGACTTCATGTACAACTTTGCAGACCTTGGTATTATCTTTCATATTGTGACAGTTCTAAAACTGTTGGCCTGATAGTCAATTAAATTTCTAACTGTAAGAACTCATTGATTTGAGGTAATCTTACACTATTCTCATCGACCTGACTTATTACAATATCTTGTTGATGGACAATCATTAATTCTGTATGCTATTAAACTCCTCTGGCTACAAACTCGGGTATAGAGGAGCCTAGCTAGCCTATCCAGGATTCTGTATCTACTTGGATAACATAGAAGAGGAACACAAGAACTGAAAAGATGAATAAAGTATCCTCTTTGGGCACTCACCACATCATGTAGAGGTGGATTATGCACTAACCCTCCAGTCTCACACCAAAACATTTTTACTTTTTGTTGCAGAAACTGCATAGTAATTAATGTTTTACCCTTGTCTCAGGAAGTCTATTTCATGAAGTCTGTTTCTTTATTGTACCTCTTCTTGCAGCCTACAACCCCAGCCAAGAGGTATCCAGAAGATGCATTGCTGGGGACCCTGAAACTGTACAAGGCAATGCCACATTGAACTCTCAGCCTTTCAACTACACTGAGTGCTATGACCTAAAGTTAAAAAAAAAATAAATAAAATTATTAGCATAAGACGTCTCCAGGTTCTGCCTGTAATTTCTGCTATTTGGACTTAAGTAGAAGATTACTTGTGTTATTATGACCAAATTGAAGGTGCCTCTTTGTCCTTGAGGTTATCCTTTCATACAGATGTGATCACTAATATTTTATCATGAATGAAGCATGTTCCAGAGCAGAAAAAATAACAAAAGACAATCACACCATTCTTTACATGGTCTTAGTTAGGGTTTTATTGCTGTGAGAAGACATCATTACCAAGGCAACTCTTATAAGAACAACATTTACCTGAGGCTGGTTTATAGGATCAGTTGTTCAGTCCATTATCATCAAGACAGAAACATGGCAGCATCTTGGGAGATATATTGCAGGAGGAGCTGAGAGTTCAATATCTTGTTCCAAAGTTAAATAGCAGAAAAGTGGCTTCCAGGCAGCTAGGATGATGGTCTTAAAGCCCACTCCCATAGAGACACACTTCCTCCAACAAGGCCACACCTCCTAACAAAGCTAGTCCCTGGACCAAGCATATTCAAACCACCACAAACATATAGACTATCTAGGCTAGAAAGTTCTATAGACTACATTCTTATGTTATTTGGTTCTAGAAGCTCAGTCAGTGGAGGGATATTGGATTGTGAATTGTTCCACAAGCTACACCAACTTTGTCAATCATAAGAGTTGCTTCTCCCCCCCGCCCCCGACATGCCCTCATTTCACCATCTTTGGAAGGCTGATTCTTTGCTGTGTGTAACTGTTTCTTGTACTCTTTCCCTTTTGTCTTTGTGGAATGATCCTACTGTCTTCAAACTCAAGCTTAAATACACTATCAAGCTGAAGGCATACAGAATCATCCAATGCAACCTTCTCTATATATCCCATCTTCCCAACAGCTATTTTATCATGCAGTTACATAAATCACCAACAGTGGCCCATATTTCTGGCTAATTCATGAGAGGCATTATTGCTATGTACTGAGATCCCTTAAAATAAAGGGGTGGGGAAGTGAAGCTGATCTGTATTGAATGATCCAGTTTTAAACTCCATTATGTATTATCTCACTAAAGGTATCTTACCCTTAGTATTTTACATGGCATCTTGACTGACTACTGCAGGAGCTTAGTCACATTTCTTCCTTGATAAGAGGAAGGTTCTAGATAACTATTGCACAAATCTAAAGATTTCTGAGTCAGAAATCAAAAACAAATGCTTTTTTGTACTGAAAACTAAACAATGGTTACATGATTGCCATTAGGTTCTAATTATGAAGTCTTACTACTTGCCTAGGGATTTACAAGCATACTTTATTATATTACAGTGGAAATGTTTATATTTAAATATTAATATAATCTTTAAAAACATGTTTTTGTCATGGTGTGACAGGATGAAGAAGTAACTTATGTTAACTTGTAAGTGTATTACTAAGACTGACAACATAAACTTGTTTGTGATTGACAATATCTACAAACACTAGGTGGCACACTGTTACTAACAGGCCAATATCAGTGCTATTCTATATGTGTGCATGAGCGCATGCGTGCATGCGTGCGTGCATGTGCATGTGCGTGTGTGCGTGTCTGTATATTGGTGGTAGTAATGGGGATGGTAGGATACTGTGAAGTGCACACCAGAAAAGATGCCTATTTATGACTGTTTTTAGTATCAAGTTGGACATATGGAACTTGTATATGATTCAGTGGTTCTCTTCATGATTTCTTGTCAAAGATTACATCAATAACAATTGCACATATTCTCCAACGTTATCCTCCTTGAAATCATGTTGCTTGCATCAACAAGTCATAAACATACAAGTAGACTTCTGAGTTAGTTTCTCTGATGGTATGAACACTTAAAACACTGCAGAAGGCATGTGGTTTTAAATATCTTGCTGTGTGAAGCAAGTAAGGAATTTGTACCTATAAGAGAGAAAGTGTATGAAATAGGTAAAATACCTACACAAATGTGACTGAGCACCAATCAAGGACTGCAAATCCTAATGCACCAAAATCTCCTTAATGGAAGTCAAGGTCTCAGGGCCTTCACTTTACCTTCCCAACAGCATAGTAACTAATATCCTCAAAGGTGTTGAATGATTCTAAAAATATAATTTTACTTCCCTTTGTCCCCTTATGATTTTGGAGGGATGGGTGTGGAAGTATTTTCTACCTACTAACCAAATAACAAATAAATGGAATTTTTCTTGTAGATTCATTTGTTTAAAAATCCACATGAAAGTGTTTGTTTAATAATATATACTATCAGGTCTTCTTTTACAAAGAGCAAACTACTCTGACTAAATTCCCAGGAAGCCACATAAAGGTTGCATTTTCTAGACATTTCTAGACATTTCTAGCTTTAATGACCAACTCAATTATATGAGTAAAATACATACCATAGATTTAATTTCCTTGTAAGAACTTGGAGCCTCATGACCCTCACTATCCAGTAATCCTTGCTAATTGTTTTGACACAGTTACAAAGGGTAGAACTACAGCAGAACCTAGGAGGTCAGAGAGCAGTGAGGTAAATCTGAAGAGAAAATAGCCACTCAATGATATATCCACCATGATTCGTTGGTTGATAACAAAAAAAAAACATTTAATCTGTTTTGAGACTTTGTTATTTTCATTTGTTATAATTTCTTAAGTAATATCCTAATTATTCTATGCATCTTTCTTTTAGAAATGATTAGAGAGTATTTTGGTCTTATTTTGAGAGTTTTATTTCAAGATAAAAGCAAATTTAATTCATGGTGAATTTTTAATTTTCTCTCAGCCATATAATAAAAAGACCCCAGAAAAAATCCTATTTAAGTATATTTACAGAAAAAATGTGAACAAGAAGATGAACATAAAAATTTCATTTTGGTAATTTTTTTTTCATACCAAGCAGGATAGGAAAAAGAACTTTGTTTTGTCCCAGTATAGTGCTATTTGACTGCATAGTACATCCTTTTTAGTCTCCCTCTTTTGCTAGTCCTCTGGGTTCAAAGGGCCAGACAGGTTGATAAATATCTTTATTACACTGCACCTTACCTATCTCCAAGCAAAAGCATGCCCTGCTTGCAGATCCACCCCAGAATGAGGGCAAGGGCCATCGTTGACAACTGGCTCCAGAGCAGCAGTCTTGAAGCAGCCCTGTCCCATGGAAGAGATTGCTGCCCAGATGGTGACAGTGACAGCATTTCCAGAGCTAGGTACAAAACCAGATCAGAAACACAAGTGAACAATGGTTCTAATAGCCTCTCAGACACTGTGGTCACTGAAAGCCTTCCTGTATTCACCCAAATGACCATGTAGACCAATTTTCAACTCTGTCCTCCACTCCAAGGTATGCATGAGCACAAACAACCAGGCCTGATCTTTTGGACTCACAAACAAAGGTTCCCAAGCATGTGGCTGTGCCTTCAGTGAGGGCTTTGTTGGTTTTCTGCCATCACAATGGTTCTTTGTCAATAAACAGACCACAGAAGCCCCAATATCCACATTCCTGCACTTGAAACAAGACCTCAACAGGATCTTGATAGGAGAACAAAACACAATGTCAGTGAAACATCAGTGTATAATATGCTACTTAATATCCCTGACAAAGCATTAAACATCACAGTAACCACAAGGCACCAAACACCACAGACAGTGATGTGTAGGAGATGAGCAGGCTCTGGGCTGCAAGTTCGTTCATCTGTCAGATCTGTACCAATTCCTTTCTAGTAAAAATAAAAGCAAAATTCCTTTTGGGTTGTATTGTAATGTGAATATGGGATCAAGATCATTCTAAAGATATGCCTAGTTTATAAGGTCTAATTCTTCTCCGTTAACAAACAAAACCACATCTGTCATAATTTTGTTCGAGAATTAATAATAATAATAATAATAATAAATAAATTTGTTGTTATTTTTCATAAAACCTAAGTAGACTTCTGTTCAACAACAACAAGAGAGAATAAACAGGAAAAATGAAATCAACTAGAAGCCAGAGTAGAAAATATCCTGAGGAAAATATTTTATAATCATTTCTAAATGAAGGGGATATGTAGTAATTAGGACATCACCTGAGGGATTATAACAAGTGAAAAAACAAAGACACAAAATATACTGAATGCTTTTCTCTCTCCAAGTTATCATTCGACTAAACATAGTACATACATCTAGCAACTGCTAATCAAATAACAACTGCAAAAGCAACAAAATAAATAGTAGAAAGAAAATTACTACTATGCTTTATTTATAACTCAATAAACAGAAAAATTCTTTCCTTAAGTGTTAGAAAATACATATCACACATATTTATCACCAAGGGAAAATAAAACAGAACAAAACAAGACAATTAAATCATCTTTCAATTTCCACTGACCTAAAAACAATACCAAACCAAACCAAACCAAACCAAACAAAAAAAAACCCCATCAAAACATAATTGTCCCCAGACAAACAAAATTGATAAAAATAAAGTGGAAATTTCTGGTTTCTTAGGAGATGCAGTTTTGTCATGTGATAGTATTCTGGAAACTGTCTTATGAGAGGATGTTTTTCTGAAGCAGACATGTGGGAGGATATTTTGGTGAGAATGAACACATGGTGCCTTTTCTGTAAATGGCCTGGAAAAAAGGTTCACGATATTTTGCTAAAGCAGATGCTTGAGAGAACACATGATATTTAAAAAGGGATAAGTATAACCCAACAGACAGTGCTATGTGGCATTGGTCTGCCTTGTACTCTTGGCTGGTCTTTGTTGTGCTTTGTTGACTCTGTTCAGCACTGACAATGCTGTGTGGTATTGGTTCACCTTGACACTGCTTATCATCCTTTATCATGACTTAGTGGAGAGGAATGGACCAAACAACTTATGATGGTGTTCTGGCAGCTTCTTGCCACTTCTATAGACCCGGGCTAGTTGTCAGTGTCTTGAGGTTTCTTCTGAATTGAACTTCTATTGCTGATTCATGAATAGTGTTTGTGAGTGGTTTGAGGTACTACTGCTGATCTGTATTAAATGAACTGCTGAACAGTATAGAAAAAGGACAAATGTATTGATGGAGATTGTACTAAACATAAAAGCACATGCACTCATGCTGTAAAAAGATAATGCATCACAAGTCAAACTCAGGAAAAAATATATAATAAAACCAAAATTAAAATGAATAGTGGCTATGCTAACAGTTCATCATACTGTCATAAGTAAAAATAACACATGCTTAGATGAATATCTCTCTTCTGCTTCACCACCCAAGGGTTCTAGGCCTTCCTGACCACTCTGACTCACATCCATCTAGCCATGTAGAAATTATCGCAATAAATAGCAAGCAAGCCTCCCCTACAGCTAAATGCCAGCACTGTGCAAGCTCTGCACAGAACCTTCTTCAAAATGTCAACCAGAGCACAAGGCCCATGGTTTACTACTTTTCCGTAGATATCAGTTCATATTTTAATCATAACAGGGAGGGCTCTAGAATCAATGTAATTATTATATACTATACATGCCATCATTATAGTACATACATATAGGTATGTAAATATATATATATATGTATATGTATATATATATGTGTGTGTATACATATATATCATATACACACATGTATATACATATAATATATATATCAATATGCAATATGTAGTATATACATATGCATATGTATGTAATTATTATATACATTACCTGTTTTCTTTTGACATCTTCAGTTTTTTCACTATGCTTAATGTTTGTTTTTTTTCCCTTAAAATGCAACACAGTGAAGGAAATTATTCTTTTAGAATTTATTTATTACACATGTGTGTTTCTATCTGTGTGAGTCTGGGGTGTGTGTTTGTGTGTGTGTGTGTGAATGGTACTTATGTGAAGGTAAAAAAAAAAAAAGTAGAACTTCCGGTTTGGGCCCGAGCTTAGAGCAGGTCACAGGCTGCAGCTCCGTACCCAACCCCAGAAAACTGAGAGAAACAGGAACTCCCAGGAGCTTGAACTCACCCAGCATCCCAGGTAAAAATGAATCACTCGTGATGCCGGCTGATGAGCCAGAAGCCAGGATCCTCGCCCTTACCCTCAACCCCTACCTTTTCCCACCTGCACAAGGTCCCCTGAAGCTTGGCAACTGCAAGATCCTGCTTGGCAACTGCAGATAGACTCAAAGCAGTGTACCATATCATCTGAAGAATAGCAGGGATACCATAACTCAAGCAGTGTACCATATCTTCTGAAGAATAGCAGGTTGCAGTCCTCCTCGCCCCCACAAATAACTAGGACCTGCCGGTCGGGTCAAGTGCACCCAGACGTGGGGCTCGAGGCACGGACCCCTCTGGATGGACCCTCATTGAGAGGATGTGCGCACGACATCAAGATTGAGCGAGACAGAGATCGTCGCTGGCGACCTGTCATCCACGGAAACAGGTTGATGCTGCCATCAAGAAGACGGTTGAAGTTCATTACCATCAGCCAAAAATTGAAGAGGATCCAGAAGTGACTCCGCAGGAAACTGACACAGCTGCCAGCTCCCCTGCCTCCCCCTACGGTCGACCGCTAGATTTCCACGCCCTCCAGAAGGGTTCCTGGTATGCCTGGCTTTGCCCTAGCTTCTCTCGCTAGAGAGCTTGGCCTCTTGATCACCACAACAAAAATTGGCTTTTTCCTAAACCAAGGCCGCCCTTGATATGGCCGCTAACATTGGGGAGCCTTCCTTTATGACAATATTACACCCCAAACTGACAAATGGTTGGTAACTTGAACATTTACAAGAGACTAGGATGGCTGTGAGTTAGCCCAATGACGGGATTATTGTAGGTCCACTTCCCAGGGGCCCACCCAATGCAGCCGAAAAGGAGTGCGTGGTGCTGGGAGTGGGTGCAGCCTACATGGCCTAAGACAGGGCTCTCACCCTCCTTTCACCCACATCGGAGTCCCTTGA
>NW_021604730.1:3330982-3384870 GCF_004785775.1 Grammomys surdaster
GGAAAGGAAAGGAAAGGAAAGGAAAGGAAAGGAAAGGAAAGGAAAGGAAAGGAAAGGAAAGGAAAGGAAAGGAAAGGAAAGGAAAGGAAAGGAAAGGAAAGGAGATGTCTTATCCTAAAGAGGGATGATCAGACTAAAGTGACAGTACTCTTTGAGGTTTTACTCACAAACTCTGCACAATCTAGGGGTCCTTCTTCAGGCCCCATCTGTGGACCCCCTTCTCACTGTAGGGCAGCCTGTGGGGAAAAAGGCATGTCCACACCACTCACCCTGCAGAAAGAAGGCAGAAAACCAGCAAGATTTAGGAATCAGTTGCTAAAGAAAGGAACTTATAAATTGGCCATATGGAAAATGTGTAGACATTAGTAAAGCATACAACAATTCATAAACAATGCTTCTTGTTTGCTTCTTCAAATACTACTTTTAACATTTGAAGACTGCCTTCCTTAAGCATCTGTGATTTTTATTAAGTTTATTTCTACCTTCTCCCATTCTTACAACAATTGGCTTATGCAAATGATCAACTGAGCCCCATGTCTGTAATTCTGAAGTCAATGAAGAGCTTTCCCTGTTCTTTTGGGTTGGGTTTTGTGTTTGGAAGTTTTCATCAAGGTGGGGCTAAGATAGTTTATGTTGCCCTGAAAACATTTAGGAAAACCTATGGAATAGACAAAAGAATATACCATCTTCCATGCTACCTGTGGTGTCTGTGTTGAAAGAAACCTTAGAAATAGATGATTATTAATTTCAGACGGCGTTCCCAAATCTACAGAGTGACCCTGTGCTACTTCTTACTCACTACAAGCGTCACAAGGATTCACTCTATCTGATTCCCTGATGGAAAATGTATTATTGGGGTCTTGAGGATTTTGAAGGAAGCGGAAGTGGGGATGGGAACAGGTGAAAACATTAAGACTAGTAAGCAATGCACCCCTCCCTCTAACCTGATGTCGTTACTGAATTGTTTTGGAGAAAAACTGCAGAATCTGTGAACTATTGAGAAATGCTGGCAAAATTATGGCCGACATGCTTCACTGGAATCAGTTGTTAAAATTATTCTTATTAACTGGTTGGTTTTTAAATAAAGATTTTTATTTTATGTTACATTATGAATATGTGTGTGGATGTCTGACTGTGTGTAAATATGCACATATGAGTTCACGTGCCTTCAAAGAACAGAAGACTCGCTTTCCTTAGAGCTGGAGTTAGAGGTGATTGTGTGCAGCTTGATGCGGGTGCTTAAACCAGACTCATAAACTCATAAACAGTGCACTGTATTCTCTTAACTGTGGAGCTATCTCTCCAGCCCTTAACTAGTTGTTAAATATATTAACTTTGAAGATCAAATGATGGCAAATTTACAAGCTGTTCAGCTTCCTATTTTTGTATTTAAATAACAGTTCAAGTGCAACTGCTTGATTTTCTCATGGTTTTTACCTAGGTCAACAGGATTTAATTATGGGTCATTTTTTTCTACAAACTGGTATTTTACGGAGAGCACTTGTATTTCCACTCTGCCTGGTACTTTGATTTCTGATAGGTAACTATCTCTGAAATCTACAACATTTAATTTGGGCAGGCAGGAAGCATGGCAGAGTTTAGGCTGACATACTAATACTAGAAAAGGAGGTCAGCGTTCTATATCTAGATCCAAAGGCATGGAGATGGAGATTCTAAGTGTTCCTACACAGAGCTCCTCCAATAAGGCCACACTCAATACAACATGGCCACAACTCGTAATAGTGCCATTTCCCATGGGTCAAACATATTCAAATCACCAAACCATAGTTGCATATATGTATAGAATACAGATATTCTATATAAATACAAATATTGCTATTTCAATAGGAGATAACTCAAATCGTAATAATTATCATATGGATTATAGCAAATATTGCACTCCTTTGAGCTAACATAGAAAGTTCTCTTAGCTGGTTCATGTATACAGGCAGTGTTCACTGTAGTCACCTTGACATTGCAGGAGGTAGCAGAAGTCATTCTTCCTAACGAACACTACCTTCACATGAATTTACTGAACCTTTCATTTTCTATACTTACCACCTGCCTCCAGTACTTACTTTCTTTTCTGTATCAGAAAAGGCAAGTTCTTCTAGACATGTTTAATGGTTGATTCTTCAAATGTAAACCCTGGGATGGTATTGGACATTCATGGAGCTGTAGTTGGAGCAGCCATTATGAAAACAGTGTGAGCTGGAGTCTGGCTGTTTGGAAGATACATGCCTACACCCCATCCTCCACATTGCTTCCTACTCCCCATGATTAAGTTTTAGTTAAAGATCAGCTCTCAGAAAGCCACTTATCCACAATCCTAAACACAGCTTCTCAAACACAGCACCACATCTGTATTTTATCTTTGCTGCACTCAGCACATCCAGAAATTGCATTTCTGTCTTATATATTTATTGTTTATCCAAAAACTTACGTTTCTCTAGGGAAATAATTGTTGCCGCTGACCCACAGAGATAGAAGAATGGCAGATGTGTTTGAAAGTTATGTGTTCCTTAATGGGTCTGTTGACATTTGTTGAGAGTCTATTCTTTGCTTTGTGGTCACCAAAAATAGTTACTTTTAGATTGTATTCCCTAAAAGTATAAAGATAGTAGCATCAACAGCAATATCATTTTGTTGGAAATTTCGATGTTTGAATAGTTAATGAGTGACCAAGACCATAGAGTTAGTGTATAACAGATACAGGCTCTGCAGTCAGCTTGATCTATTACTCTGATAGACTAATTCACAAACCAGAACCCTTGGTGCTTATGAAAGAGGTAAAAAAGAGAATATATTTTATATGTGCAGATATTTAGCCAGTATAGATTTAATAAGATGACCCATGAATTTACTTTTTCCTCTCTCATATATATGCATAAGGGTGTGTCATATGTAAGTATGAGTGTATGTATGTGTGTGTGTGTTTGTGTGTATGTGTGCATGAAAAAATTACAATTATAAAATCAGAAGATTACTTCAGTCAAGTTGATGGTGGGAAGAGGTGTGTGGCATTGTTATTATTCTAATATTTGTAATTTAGAATGTGCTACAGATTTTGAAGTTGAATTTCCTTCATTAATTATTCCCTGTCATGTTGCCGTGGTTACAATTACTCATAGTAACTGAAGCTGTCTGAGACTGAGGCAAAGCATGAAGAATACTGGGTCAGATTTCCACTGAGTTACATGGAATGGAAATTTTGTCATCTTTGGAATTTAAGGCTCTCCAAATTCCCCTAAAAATGTTTTTATTAGCAATGTATCACATAAGGGAAATGTACATTTGGATAATTTTAATTTAATTATCACAAATTTTACTTTAAATTGGTGCCACTTGTTTTTACACTACCACATTTGCCTTTATCAACGATTTTATTCAGCCACATACCCTTGTACTTGACGTGCATTTAAAAAGGGATTTATTCAGTGAGTTCCTGCTTAGAAAGTATTAAGAAAACAGATTTAAGCAGCAAAGATACCACATAATTTCACTGAAAGTAACATATAAATGTGGCCATTTAACCTGCCACAAGAAACAAGTTTTGTTTTACTTTGTCTCTCTGCAGAATGTGAGATACTGAGTATTTGAATATGCCTAATGTAGTTTCAACAACTATGCATGTATGACCAGAGGAAATGAAATTAGAGAAAAACACCAAGATGACCTCACTCCTGTCTGTTTGAGTGGGAAAACTTGACTTTTAATTTTTTCCTTCAAACATTATGCACAAAATATCCTAGTAAGTGCCATACATAGCTGATTCACAAGTACAAGAGCACCAACATTGCAATGAAACCAGATAATGTCCCTATTGTTTTTAATTATAATGATATTATTATTTAATATAATATAAACTTTAGTATGTTATTATTTAACTTTATTATGACTATTGCTAAGTGTCATGTTGGAGCTCAAACCCAAGTCTGTTTACATGTTAGAAGAAAAACTATCAAGCCACCTGCTCAACACCATGTCATTTTATTTCCTATCAAATATTTTTATTTTAGTGTTAGTATTCATCTCTCATTTAGTGATAAAAATATTAGTACCACCTACCTAGTGTTTATTGTAATAATGACAAACCTTTGAGAGCTGTATTATACACAATTTTGTTTCTCAGTAGGAACTTGTAATAGCTATATTCTATAAGGATTTGGAAATGTGCTTCAAAAAGCTATAGATATCAGGAAAGGTAGATTTCAACATCATAAGAGCTCATTTTGGGTTTTCAGGAGGTATTTGTAACAAAAATTGTATTATGTGGATAGCTGACTATATATCCATGAGCAAAAGAAAGATATAGAAATTTAAATCTACTGAATAACATGGCCGTATATGTCGTAGGACCCTCCTGTGAGGCAGAGTACAGATTTATTTTTTGATGTATGTGGTACCATTGTTGCTTAAAGTCTGTTTTCTTAATACCTCCTAAGCAGGGACACACCAATGAATTCTGTTTTTAAAAACACATCAAGTACAATGCTATGTGGTTGAATGAGATTGTTGATAAAGGCAATGTGGTAGTGTAGAGATAAGTGACTCCAATTTATAATAAAATTTGTGATAACTAAATTAACATTATCCAAATGTGTGCTTCCCTTATGTGATACATTGCTAATAAAAACATTTTAGGGGAATGTGTGTGGGAAGCCATTGGGGCTGCTTGGCAGGAATCTGATATTGGCCAAGGACAAGGAATTGGGCTTTAGACAAGAATCTGACTTTAGACCATGACAAGGAATTAAGTTCAGGCAGGAGTCTATTTTTAGGCTAAAACAGAGAAGTAAATTCAGTCAGGAATCCTAGTCTTAGGCTAAAACAAAGAGGTAAGCCTCAGGCATGAATATGACTGTGGGCTAGGACAGGGAAGTAGGCTCAGATACTTTGTCATCCTGATGAGCCCTTAGAACCAGCGATCATGAGAGTGATCACGGGGTGAGCACAGGACTCTGTATATTGCCTTGCTTGTTCCTTGACTGTTGTTTCTATTGTAATGTTGGTTCCTCAAACCTAGAACTGACCTAAATACTTGCATGTAATTAAAAGGGTTTAAAAGAAAAGTTGAATTAAACGAACCTGCCTTCAGCCTTACAACTGGCTGGGGTCACATTGCAATTTTGTCTAACCGTCTCTTTTCTTTTAATCCTCACTCCTGTGGTGGAGAACCTGTTGACTGACTGAGTGGGCTTGGTCAAATTGGAAGCAATCCTTTCTTGCTACTGTGTTGTTGATTTCTGATAAATGCTCTTGCTCAAAAACCCGAGTTTTTGGTATGAACATGTTGTAAATGTAAACAGTCAGTGATGAAATCATGCATTTCCCTAAGTTATCACTTATAACAAAGGTTGAGACGAGAGCAGAACATGAAGGGCTGAGAGGAGCAGCTACAGCACAGACACGTTTAGATGCAGCCAGGAAATGCCACACAATTTGGCTCAATTTTTTTCAAATTCACCGATACATCCTGTTTCACCTGGGACAGCTTTAACAATGAGGTTGAAACTTACAAAGAGCGTCTCCTGGCATTTGACAATAAACCATGGGAATCACTTGGGAATTGTTTAGCCAGCTTCTTTTGAGGTCTAGCTATTACTGAGTTTAATACTTACAATTTTATTGATTAGAAAACAGATGAATGGCTCAAAGTACAAAATTGAGCAGATGTGGTTCCAGGCTCTGTCAGACAGATGTATCAGGGCAGTCAGCAGTATGGTTTAATGGTAGACAAGAACTTCATCAGAAACGTAGAATAGGAATTAGGGATAGGTTTTATTAAGATAAATCTTAATTGTCTTTTCTGGAGAATCTCACAGGTGTCAAATAAGCTTTTCATTGCTTTGGACTCCCTTTTCAGTCACACTTTAACATCAACCTTTTCAGAAAGATAGAGCTACTGCTCTTGGGTTGGAAAGCATCCATTCCTGCTTCTATATGGAAGGTCAGGGCCCTATGACAGGAGCTGTGGACATTCTCTTAAACCCCTTCCCTGACATTTAGGCAGAAATATGAAAGAAATATGTTTATAATGGATTTATTTTTGGTATAGTGAGTAATGCACACTTGGCCTTTCACCTAGAATCCTTGTGTCTTCTAATAGAATATATACAAATGTAACAGGGTAATTTGTTAGCCTGTGGGATGAATACCTGAGCCTTCACAGCAGCACACACATCACTCTTCTTAGAAAGGCTTCAAAACAGACTTTCCAGAGCTACGGTAAAAAATACCAGGTTTGAATGGTACCTGGCAAAAGGTGATTCTGGCTTTACAGTCTGCTAAGGAAGAAGTCAGATTCTCTGCTTGTGAATTCCCAGGATCCACAGCACATATGAATTCCAATGAACAAATACAATGGAAATAAAATTAAAGTTGTTAGTCAGCATCTGGCCCGAGGGCATAAACAAAAATGTGTGCAAATCCCACATGAAAGATGTATATGTTTAATAAGAAACTGAAAACACATAAAAGTTGAGAAAAGTGTGTTCTCATGATGTAGAACAGATTCGTTCAATTGGTTTAATGTGTGTGTTCTTTCACGTAAGTCATAAGAAGCAGGATTTTCAAAAATAGAATGTACACATTTTTTTGTATCTTAACCTAGGAACATCTTGACAGTGATTCTAGTCAACTTACGTTCATGAGAGAAAATATATTAATATCACAGGACAGCCAGCCTAGCTGATGAGTTTTCTGCTAGAGCTGCCCTTAATAACATAAATGCAGACTTTCTTTACTCAGCCATCTGGGCATGGCTATATTTTGATTAAAAGACGGAAAAAGACCCTATTTAGCTAAACTTTAATACACACAAATCTAGAGTCTCTACTGGAAAAAAAAAACTAGAGATGGAATAATAGATTTAAGGTCCCCAATAGAAATTATCAATGACTGTAACTCCTAAACCTGTGCAGAGAAACAAGTGCATGTACTTAAAACTTCATTTAATTTTCCGTCACCTAAGTATAGTGACGTGACTGTTAATGAATTAGTTTGGAGTCATTAAGAAAGTAAATTTCAGAAAACTAATTCTGGCATATGACAGAGACAAGATTGAAGGATTAGTCAGGGAAAATGTGCCCAAATATTATGAGCTCTATCATTATATATAAATTAGTATTAAAATGAGGAAACTTCAATTGAAAATCGACTCAATCATGCTTCTTTATTTAGACAGTATAGGAATTAGCTCCATTAGCTAATTAAAATTTGCAATAATATAATCGTAATACATTTTCATTTGGTGAAAACAAAGATCATTTACTCCTTTGATGAGCATTTTGTCAAAGACATTGCCATAGGCAGCGTATGAGGTGAGTCCGAAACACGGCATGCCTTTGATTATTATGGTCTGTTTGCAACTGTTGTATATGGAAATTTGAAAGCCCACCATACTTTAAGTCCATGATTTCTTAAAAGATCTATAAGTTGAGAATGTTTCAATGTTACCATCTAAAATTATAATTGAAAATAAAATCTTATCAATGTATTCTCTGATCAAAAATGATGAATGTATACTCTATATATTTAGAGTTAGTTAATCTATGAAGATTAGAGAAAATATGGGGATATTAAAGATAGATGATATGACTGAAGATGTTGTTTATTTTATACTTTGTGATTCTAGAATAAAGAACTCTTTACTCTGCAATCTAAAGGACTTACCTTAAATGAGAACTATTATGTTAAGTAGTAATTATGTTATTAAATGAGAACTATTATGTTATGTAGTAATTTCCTCTGAGGTAAAACTTTCTGTCTTTGATTGATTCTACAGGGAAACACATTAAAATCAGCACATGTGAATCAAACTCAAGAAACAAAAAGCTCAAAGACATCAGGAAATTCCTGAAACTGACCAGATTCACTCTATAACCCTTCCACATGTGTATATAAGTATGAAGGACTCATGAGAGAAAATCTTAGACCAGCTGAACTCTAAGGGACTTAGAATAGCCCAGTTGCCTGAGAGAAAATAACCCTAATAAAATCCATTGATTGATCAAGATGGACTTTGCTAGTATTAAAACTATGGTCTGTCTAAGTCCCCTATCTGGGGTGAGACATTTGTTTGAGTTTCCACAGGAACAATGCCACACAGCCTCTTAAATTCACTAGATTCTATTTCTATTTGACAAAGTAGCAATCAATACTATTATATAAATGTAATTAAAACTAGAAGATTCCAGTTAACTGGATTTGAGCCAATTATCAGTCATTTATTTCATTATGAACCTAAGATTTATGGTTTATTTTTCTTAACTCTCATTTAGATGAGGTTCAACTATACAAACAATAGCCTTTTTAATTCCTAAGAAAATAATGATTTTTAAAATGGTTAATGATTATATATCAGGATTTTTAAAAATGCGTATTTGAAGACGAATATGAAATACAGGGCAGGCTGATGTTCTTTTACATGGACAAGATAAAGGGTCTCTGTTCCATGTATAGTCTTTTCAAGAGCATTCCTACTTCAAAATCTCTAGGTATACTTAGTCGCTCCCAGTCACTCCCTGTAACATCAAAAATCTGTTTCCTTAATTTCTCATTGTTTCACAAATGCATATTCTTCTGAAGGTTTCTGCTTCAAGTTTATGACCCTTTCTATTATCATTCAGCCATATTAAACAGTGAATGAATCTGGGAATAAACAAGAGAATGGAGCTGTCATTGCTTCTGTCAGGTCTGGAGCCACAGTTTGCTTGGATAAGTAAAAGATCTGTTAACAATTATGTGCATAGTGGATGATATACAATGATGTTCAGTATCATATGTGAGAGAACTAAGACATACAATTACAGTTATTGTGGAACCCTTGATCTTAGGAGACAGCTTATTCATTGTGCTATTGATGCTCTGTTATGGTTTAGACATAAAGCGATTAAAACCATACCTACCAAATCTCCTGTATTAAGATTATAATCCCCAGAGGCTGGTTATATAGAGATGAGAAAGACTCACCAGTGGGATCAGGGCAGTTGGTGGGTTCATTAAGGGTACATCTTTGAGGGTTGTCACTTATTCCCAGGCACTACTTGTTTTTCATTCTCTGCCTCCTGCCTTCTGATCACCATGCAGTAAACCATTTTAGTTCACTACATATTCCCAACCATAAACTTCCTTCTACCACAGTCCTGGAGTCAACAAAGCTAAGTGACCACACACAGAAACTCAGAAGGTATGAGTAGAAATACAGCTTCTCTGTATTGGTCAAGCTCTGGCAGAGCCTCTCAGGAGACAGGCTCCTGTCAACAAGCACTTCTTGGCATCAGCAATAGTGTCTGGATGTGGTGTCTGCATATGGTATATCCCCAGGTGGGGCAGTCTCTGGATGGCCTTTCCTACAGTCTCTGCTCCACTCTTTGTCCTTGTATTTACTTTAGACAGGGGCATTCTCTGTTAAAATTTTGGGTATGGATGGGTAAACCCCCAGAATTCCCAGAGACTAAACCATCAGTGGAAGAACACACATGGAAGGACCATCTGCATATGTAGCAAAGGATGGCCTTATCTGCCATCAATGAGAGGGGAGGTCCTTGATCCTGTGAAGGCTTGATGCCCCAGTGTAGGGAAATGCTAGGGTAATGAGGCAGGAATGGGTGTGTGGGGGGAGCACCCTCATAAAAGCAGGGAAAGGGGGCATGGGATAGGGGTTTGCAGAGGGGAAACTGGGAAAGGGGATGATAACATTTGAAATGTAAATAAATAAAATATCCAATAAAAAATATAGCTTCTTTCTTTTCAAGATGTTTTCAAGGGTATTTTTCATGGTGCTAAGAGGAGACTGAAACAATCTTCAATGTGTGTTTTATTGACTGAGTACTTGTTAAATCACTAAGAATATCTATTTTCTGAGGACTTGTACATGAACAACCGCTCATGAGGCTGGGTTGACACAGAGTGAGTATGTTCCATGTCAGTATCAAAAACCCCAATCAGCTACGACTTTATAGCTGAATAATTCATAAGACTAAAATTTCAACATATAAAATATGCCTTCCTATTTTCATAATCACTACAAAGAAAATAAAATGTAGAACACATCGGTTAAGTTTACAACAGTGTACGTAAAGACAGACTTATCTACTATTGTTGTTGCTGTGATAAAATGATGATGATTATTTGAGCCCAAATTCTAAGCTCCAGTCCATCACTGAGGGGAATTCTCAGAGGCCAGAGCCCAAGACATTAAAGAGCAGAAAGCAGAAGATGAGTACATACATCATGAACAGCTTCTTTATATCTTCCCATTTGATGCAAACTACAGCCCATGGAATGGTTCCATCCACATTCATGATAGTTCCTCATATTTCAATGAACCCAGTTAAGAAAATCCTTGACAGTCATTCCCAGAGACCCATATCACAGCAAATCTAGCATTTGGCGGAGGTAACATCTAATCTTAACTATCACAAACACTCAAATGGAAAAGTGAGTTTATACTAAGGAAGCACCGAAAAAAAATAGGAGAGAAGTAGGTGTCATTGAGGGTATTAAGATGGCAAATGGGCACTTCAAGACAGGAATGTCACAGGAGATAGGGCTTGGCTGATAGGAACATGCTTGGGTGGAAGTGATTCAGAGAATGGTAAAGTATTGAGCTTTAGAATGCATTGTCGAGTTCCCCACTATACACACATACATACATATATACATATACATATACACATGTGCACCTACACACACACACACACACACACACACACACATATGTACAGCTCACACACTCTGAACAGAAGTGTAGCAACTAGATACTGGTTTTGGCAATTCAGTGAGACCCCTTGAAAATTGATGATGAGCACATACCAGTAACCTAGATCTAGACGAGAAAAGATGATATTTCAAACTAGGGTGAGAAAAACAGTTAAGAAGATAAGATCATTCATAACTGAATTGTGAAAACCAAAACCTTCAGGTTTGAATAGAGAGGGTGAAGAACATTGACAATTTTATGGACTTTTGCCAAAGAAGTAAAGACAAGAGAGGAATACAAGAATGAATTACATATTTTTTTCCTTTTACCAACACCTTTAAACACAACTGTGAAATGAATAAGAATAAGTAACATATGCTGCTGCCTCCTGCATCTTGTGGGGACAGGCAGTCAGTTTCTGAATCAATAAGCACTTTGATTACACTGTTGCTGAGAAACAATGTCTAAAAACATATTCCAGTACAATTTCAGTGTAATCGGTTCCTCCTGTCCCATCAAGTGTGACAGTGTATTATTATATATTGACAGAAAACATCAATATGGATGATGTTAGACAGCATGAGGAAAGCATTTTGGTGTGCTGATTTTGTCTTCATAATAGCAGCATTGATCTGTGTTTCGGCTAACAGGGCCACAGTAGCTCACAGCTAATTGCTGGCATCTACCTTGGCATGAGCAGTAATGTGGTGGATGTCAGATAAGATCTGAATTCACAGAAACATCTCTGTAGACTAATGATTTTTGTCAATTGTAAATTGATTATTAATCTTATTTGTCCTTATTTATTCAGGGCTCTGAAAATGTTAGTAAACTGTGGTCCACTCAAACTTTCAGTAGAGTTGGTGTGAAAACAACAGCCAAGATCTGCTTTGCTCACTTTTCTCCTGCAAGACATGTAAACTCTTCTGGTCACTAATGGCCCAGAGAATCATTGTTTGTTAAATGTTTCAGACATTTCTTCAAATGAATTTCTTTCCTTAAGAACTGTTATCTCTTATGTCCTTTATCTGTTATAGACGCCAATGTCATTCTTAAATAATGTGGAGATTTTTCTTTCTCTACAGCTCAAAATCAGAGCAAAACTAAGAAGCAAAGGAAAGGATTTGGAAATTGATTTTAACCCATCAGTTAAATCTCATGCTGCTCAGAAACTCTCAATTTAATCATATGTGTCACTAAGTTAATAATATCTGACAGATTCTGGCTTTGATCCAGCTTTGATCAGGGTTAAGCCTGCTGCTGGCCTAGCCTGAACTTTGTTTTACTATCTTTGTCCTTGTAGAATTAAAGTCATTGGACCAGAGCTCATTCTTCCTTTGTTTCTGTCCAGCTCTGTGTCTAAAACTTATCACACATTTCTAGCTTTTTCTTCTCAACACAGCTTACTCTTAGTGGAATATATCAATTGAGATCTCCTTTACCCCTGATATTTGCCCTAAGAATCTTCCAAACTATAGCTACTTCTACCAAGCATTTCTTGATAGAAAACCATGGGACCTGTTGAAGTTCAGCACAATTTCTCCTCCTCTCTTGAGACTCCATTGCAATTTTCTTACAGATCATCCTTCATGGGCATTATGACATTTTTCTTTTATGATGTGATTTACAATCTTATAAGAAGCAGTTGGCATGGTAGCATATGTGTGACTTACAGGCGAGGAAGCAGGCTTACATTTCTGTCCACTGACTGTTTTATCAGTGTGTGAATCACATAGCATGAGAAACCATGTTTGTTCTTCAGAGAGGACAGAGGGTGTTGCTGTAGATCTGCACATAATACTTGACAGTGTGATCTCTTTAGGCAATGATTTATTCCTAAAATATACCAAATTGGTTGCAAATCAATACTTCAATTGCAGTCCAAATAATTATATTTAAAAATTGTTATCAGGTGAATTGTTTTTAATCTGTAAAATTTATGAGGAGAGCCATCCATTCTCTAGGTAAGGTTCTAGTGTTTTTTCTGTTGCCAGGTAATGGGTATTTTGGTTGCTTATAGTACACTGTGAAAGTAGGAAGCTGATGGGAACCTATAAGTGGGAATAGGCCACATAAAATTCCACTTTAGCTGATGTGGCTTGCTGAAGTTGCACAAAATAGAGTATCTTCCTAGTTTGCACACCTCAGTGTGACAAGCAGAAAATTAGACACCTGGCAGCTACAAGTGTTTTGGTTTTACATTTTCAGTTACAGGGCCAAGATTGCTTTGTGCCTGCCAAATTGTTACCTTAATGTAAAAAGTAGAGAAACACATTAGATTTTTACCACCTTGAAAATCATGTTCAATCATTGATTTAAAAATGTCTTCATTACTAGATGGGGAGGAAAATTTATTTCTCTTACCAGAATGCTGCCCACTTATTTTGTAGTGTTGAGACTTAAAACAAAAAATTGACAATACTACTAAGTCCTAGAACATCTCCTGGGCTTTGAAATATTAATTTCATTACTAGAAGCCTTTTAGGGCAACAAATGGCTGCCTAAGGGGTGGCAGCATCATTACTGTCAAGCCTGTGTACTGTTTCACTTCCCTCTTAGGTACAGTGGGGTTTTCTGTAGTTTTCCACTCAGTCTTTAGATTTAACAGAGGACAAAAGAGAAAAACAAATAAAATATTCAGTCTGTTCGATTAAAACTCATTATAAGTCAGACTCAACTCTAAAGATAACACAGTAGGAGAGCTTGCAATTGAGCTAAACAAAATTCAGAAATTAGGCAACCTAGTCATGTGGCATAAGGTAGGAATTTAGAATTTGATGAAAGACAACACAAACATGGAGGAAAAGAAGACAGAATCTGAGATAAATCTTAGTTTTAGGGACAGATGAGACCCATAAAATTCCATATATCTACCTGAATCTAGAGTATGACTTAGAAAACTGTTTTCTGGTCATCACTGCTCTTTGAGTGTTTCACTTTGGTTTACCATCTTGGTTTGTTTTCCTTCCTTTTTGTTTCTACAACTCAGTCATGCTGAGTCCTGCTTGGACATATAAGAAATAGAATGATATGGTTTCCCATCCCTGTATCAGAGCCTGCAGGATGTACTCCTTCACAGGGTGTTGATGATTGCTGTGGGCTTAAGGCTTGTTTGTATAATAATGTACATATTTTAATGCTCCTCCTTCAAGGAATGTCACTCTGCCAAGGTTAATGACACCATGATAATCAGAGACTACAAGAGTTTGGGACCTGAGGATGTGTCTAATGTCTCAGCAAAATATTGAAACAATGTAACTTTCAGGAAACCCCTTTAATGCTGTGAGAAAGAACTTTAAAAACATGAGTTCAAAAATATGTAATTTCTCAACTATGTAAAATATAAGAATAAAAATGAATTGTATAAAGAGCTTAACAGATCTAAAGGAACAGACACAGCTGCACTATCAGCCAAGTTGTCAGAAAGATACTAAGGAAGAAGATGAAGAGATTTAGGGAGTGATGATTGCAGGATAAAAGCTCACTCAGCTGGTTGTTGTAGTTATTGCTGTTGTTGCTGCTGTTTATGCATAGAAAGGCAGGCAGACTCCTGAGTTCAAGATCATTCTGGGATGGACGAAGTTTAAGGTCCAGGCCTAGGCATGATAGGAATGGTAATTTCAGGGTGGGGTCTCGTTCAGCTATGTTATTGTTTGTGCTTGTGCTTGCTGTCTCTTTTTAAGAATCAAGGGGATGTGGTATGCTGTTTCATGGGATAATCAAAAGGCTAATGACTGAATTCATATACAAATAAAAGACTGGGCTTTTGGTCTTTAAGAGATGAGCTATCCAGAGAGTTTTTAGAATAGCAAACCAAACCAAACCAAACCAAACCAAACCAAAGCAAACCAAACCAAACCAAACCAAACCAAACCAAACCAAACCAAACCAAACAAAACAAGCTGTCTCAAGCAGAACACACACAGAAAGAGTGAGCAACCTGGAAAGCTGTCTCAAGTAGATCATAGGCCATCAACTTGGACTTATGATTTCACTTCTAGTCATTTACTTCACTGCTCCTAGACACTCCTTCTCTCAGGAGCCCTTCTTCAAGCCAAGGCTGATCCTTGGCATAATCAAATGTGATGTAATTTGATAATAGGAAGAAAAATATATTTGGAAATGTGACCTGGATCTTTAGAAAGGTTTTCAACTTCACACACACAATTAGCCATTACCCACCTATTCCTGCTCTATCTAAAATTCATTCTTTCACATTTACAAGTTCATTTGTAAAGACTTTCATTCATTTGTTCAAGGTTCTACTTACTTGAATTTCTAATATCAAAATGATGAAGAGTAGGTGTCTAGTAAGACCTGTATCATGATCTGAAGTGGCAGAGTAGGTGTGCAGCATGGGCATTAGTGTTTTGCAGAGTCTTTAACCAGTTAGGCCAATAAGAATTCAGAGTCTCTTATCCGACGCAAATAACCCCATTCTAAGAAACATACCAACTTTAGAGTGTACATTACAAATTGGACCTCTGCTTTGAATACTGCATTGTCTCCATTAAACAAGCAATAAAGACCAGGGACTTAAACCGACAGAGGTCAGCTAGGGTCACCGCACTCCAGGAAGAAACAATACAGAAGGGCAATAAATTGACCTTTAGAGCTGAGCCTACCTGGCTCAGAACATGTCCTCAATTGGAAATATGAGCAATTTTTGATGAAGATTAAGAAGTGGATTGTGCCGAATCAATTCCTGCAAGTGCAGAAGGGGAAATCCTGGAGCATTGCTCCAGGTCCTAGATGAAGTTTTTAAATATCAGTGAAGTTTTTTTTGATTATTTAAGTAAAATAGAATAAAAAAAATGAACCAAAACAACAAATACAATCAAACATACAAACAAACCAAATTCATAACAAAACAAAAATACTATGTTCATTTCAGAGACAATATGTCACTCCAAAATATACCAGAAAGGATAATGGCTAGTTCAAATTAGCAAGGTATTCACCAGATCCTAAGGGGACTGTTTTTCTCTAGCCATAAATATTTTAAAGTAAGTAAAATGAATCTCTCAACTTTAGAACAGTCCTTCTTGAAAAAAATACTTGGATGTACACAAGCTAATTTGGCTCCCAAAAATAAAGATGATGGCTTCCAGATTCTGACTTCTAGGTACAGAGCTATATAGAGAGTGCAAGATTCCAGGTTCTGAAGATATCTGTATTCCCCCTGAACACCCACACTCCAGTGTCATTCCCTTCCCCACATCCTGCCTTTCTGTGTTTATAACCCCTATGTGAATGAATTACGATTTGAGAAAAAATAAATTAAAAAAAAAAGATTCCCTTAAGTCACGTCCTAATCGTCAAATCATCAAAATTAACCTATATTCAAGACAATGAAAAGTAAACACTATCACAAAATGACTGATATAAACTCTTATCTTTTCTTCTCATGCATTCGAAGAGTTTCTTTGTCTTTGTGTCTATGTCCTGGAGTAGTATAGCAGGGCCATATGGTAGATCAGTTTTTAGTTTTTTTCTACTTTATCCTCCTGATATCTCATGTATACATCTAACTTTCCCCTTATTTGCAAAATTAGATATTCCAACAGAAAACTACCCATCAATGAAAGAGCTATGTGTGCAGATAGTTTTCTAGATAAGAAACAAAAGACAGTAAAAGTTTAAAGATTCAACATTCTCCAACATTGGAACCATATAAATTAAAGCCTCTTTGATATTTCTTCTTATCCTGGTCAGAAAGAGCCTGATGGAGAAAATATTTAACAACAAATGCTTGGAAGAAGATGGGTGACAAGGAACTCATTGGTGGTAGGAGCATTGTAACCACTGTGGAAATTGGTGTGCAGGTTCCTCAGAAAGTCAAAAGTGGCTCTGCCATTCCAGTACACATTCACAAAGGGCTCCTCATCCTTGTTCATCTGCTTCTGTTACTCATAATAGAAAGGAAATAAAATCAGCACAGATAAGCATCAAATAAAGAAAATGGGGCATACATACACAGTACAATTTTACTCAATTGTAAGGAAAAAGCACAATTCACAAGAAAATGCCCGGATCTGGAAAGCATTGTATTAGATTAGGCAAACACTACATAGTCTTTCTCAGAGGTGGGTCCCAGCTTTGAATGTCTGAGCATATGAAACATTTTTAAAACTGATAAAATAAAGATGCTGAGGAGACAAGACAGCCATTCTGAGATGAATCCCCTAATCTGCACACTCTCCCCAGAGCTCTCCATGGCATTGCTTTGAACATTCCTTTTCTTTAGAATTACATTCTCCTTACTTGGCTTCATACTTAGCTTGAGAATGCCTGCACAAACACCACTGTTTTAGCAACAATTGTGGTAGTAAGATAGTAAGTCATCCCTCCCTCTAAAGATGCCTAATGCTTTCATTCTCTTTTAGTGTACTTCTTATAATACAAGTCCTTCTTACAGTAATGTTCATGACGCTGCTTCTGCATTTTTTCCTTTTTAAAAGTAGCATTCTAGTATATGAGATGTGTTATTTGCATATTGCAGAATCTTACAAGGTGTTGGAATGAATTGATCTATCAAAGATAGATGTTGATATCAATAATATTTCATTGCAGAATTATTTCTAAGTTGAAAAAATATATACCCTTTAGTGAGAAAACATTTAATGGAGAGAACTCTGAAAAGCTCCAGCAGACAACTGATCTAAGTTTAGTCAGGGGTCAGAGCATTTTCTATACACCCTGATCTGATAGTTTTCATGGGAGTTGCATCCATGCTTAGCACTGTAAATGACTGACTATTTAATAATTCTCTACTATAGAAAGACTTTTGTTATTAAGAGACAAAAGGAACAGACATGGTATGCATACCTGTAATCTCAACAATTGGGATAGATCCAGGAGAATCTACATCTCAAAGTCTGACTGGACTATACAGTGAATTTAAGGCCAGCCTGGGTTACAGATGACCATACCTCGAAAACAAACCAAACCAACCAACCAAACAAAAAAAATCCATAAAAATCTTGGGCTGTATTTCTTGTTTCTTTTAATATTCATTTGCTGCCAACTTCTTTATCATCTATCTCACAGGGAAACATGCCCTCCTTGGTAACTTCAAAACATGCTAGGTGGCCATGGTCACTAATACTTGCCTCAGAATAAAAAAATTTTTATCCCCTTTGGAGTAAAAGCGTTGATTTACATGGAATCTTGAGTGGCATGCACTTAACATAAAGTAAAAGAAATATGACTTCCACATTAGAATTCCAAATATAAAATTAAAATGATGTTGAATAATATTTATTAACTTAAAATGGGTTCTTAAAATGCATGTAAAAATGTCCTTATCCATACTTGTCAGTATTTTTAAATTAATTATGAAAAATAAGGAAATTAATGCATCATTTCATTTTGCTTTACTGATTTGAATATTTTTGGCAGTTACATTTTTAAAATTAAAAAATATGCTCACCATGTGCAATTCTAATTAAATAAATGTATAAAATATGTTCTTTAGCCTAGCCTAACACAGACCTATGACATCAGCCAGGTGGTGAGCTAAAACAGAAGGATTACTTGTGCAAAGCTTCCTTGGGCAATTTAGTAAGATCTTATCTCAAAATTTAAGAAATAAAACCATAATCGATTGCTTAACATATAAAAGGCACTAGATGATGTCTCCATCCTCCGCCTTAGAAGCCAGAAACCATAAAAACCACAGTCTCCAAAGCTCCTGTGCTGGAGATAGTTTTATGTCAGTGTGACCTAAGCAATAGTTATCTGAGGGGTGGAACCACAATTATGAAATTTATTCCACTAGATCTGGCTGTAAGCAAGTCTAACAGACATTTCTTTGTCTCATGGCTGATGTTAGAAAACCCATGGTGAATGGTGCTGCTTCTGAGCTGGTGATCCTGGGTTCTATAAGAAACCAGGCTGAGCTGACCATGCCATGTGGAGAAAGTCAGTAAGCAGCACCTCTCCATGGCCTTTGCAATCAGATCCTGACTTTGGGTTCCTGCCCTGTTTGAGTTCCTGCTGTCACTTCCTCAGCAATGAATGGTGATATGGAAGTGCAACCAAAATAAAACCCTTTCTCCCAGAACTTGTTTTTGGCCATGGTGTTTCAGCACAGTAGTGTAAACCTTAAGACAGCTAACTATATGGCTATATGTCTATCATCCTTCAATGTGGCAAACTACCATGCAAGCTTTACTCAAACAGCATGACTTCCCTTCCCCCCTCCACCTCTTCCTCCTCCTCCTCCTCTTCCTCCTCCTCCTCTTCCTCCTCCTTTTCCTCTTCTTCCTCTTTCTCTTCCTTTTCTGCCTTCTCCTTCTTTTTCTTCATCTCCTTCCTCCTGCTGAGTATTTCCCAAAATCCTTCGTCTCCTCCCCCTCCTCCTCCTTCTCCTTCTTTTAAATGTAAAAAAATTTCCTTAAAAACAGGCAAGCAAACAATAATGACTATAACACCCACTTTTCTTGTGTGTCATACATATTTGTTTACTCTAAAATTAACATTGGCTAAGAATACAAAAATCATATCATGTGCAGATGCTGGAAAACATCGACATGTAGTTTATAATAAAATGTAATACTTCCTTGACTTTATGTTGAATGAATGATATTGAATTCAAATAAAGAGTAAGTGCTTCAAAACTTTGACCTGGATTGTACTAGTTTCATGAAAGGCTTAACTTGTCTAGAGCTCAGCTCTTGTAATGCTTTGTCCACTGCTGAGTGAGTTACTGTCTGCCTTAATTTAAAGTCACACAACTAGAAAGACATGAATAACCTAAAGATATTCTCTAAAGTCTTTAAAGGGTCTTTAACATTTACAGGAATGTCTCAATTTCCATAAAATGACCCATTTCAATCTGTGAGTGGTTCAAATGCTCTTACTCATAGATTGCATGTCTCTTTAGGAGATCTGATGGTCTCTCAAAGGCAGTATACATAATGAAGTGGAAATTTCAGTGACTTTTCCCAAGAATTGAGGAGTCACTAAGTGGTCCTTATAAAATGAGCATCAGAAGATAGCTGAACAACAATTTAAAACCTGTTAAAATATAGTCAACTTACAATTTTCTATAGTTGTTTTAGAAAAATACATTCATAATTTTTGTGTGTCAATATAAAGTTAATAATTAAATATATTTATGTACATATAATTATGATTTTGATGCAGTGATTTTGCACAGTGAGTAACATATAATACTTTTAAAATGCACATTGTATATTGTATTGTATATCAATAAAACCAGATAGTTTGCCACATCCTATCACCTCTGTTATCTTTCATTTTATTACAGTGGGACATAAATGTCTCTCTGACAGCCATTTAGCTTTTAGAATTCTATGTATTATTATTAGTGTGTGTCAGTGCCTTTCTGAATATGGGCACATGGATGCAATGGCATGTGTATAGAGGTCAGAGGTCATCTTAGGGGAGTTGGTACTTTCCATCTACCTTTAGTTTAGATCAAACCTATGTGGAAAAAAATCTTCCTGGCTCTCTTTGGAAACAGTCAGTTCAGAATTGCTTGTCATAGTCACCATAGTGTCCACTGTTTTTCAAACTATTTTTATTCAAACCTTTGTTTCTATTTCTATACTTCTTGTTTTGCACTACTATGAGTTTAAGCATGGTTTTTGATTAAGTATCTTACTATAATTCTATTAAAGTTTCGACACCGGAATTCTCAAGGAGTTAAAACTACAAATGCTTAGGGTAATTCATGACTATCCTGCTATAATTATAACCACTAGGTCCAGTAGAGACTTGTTCATTAACATAATGACTGTACTTTGAATCCTGTATTTTACATTTTTGCGTGCTTTGCCTGTCTTCAAATTAATCATATAGAAATTTTGACACCTATTTTTACTTCTCTAGAGATGCAAAGTCTACTGCCCCAGAGGAATGAACATCTAGAATAATAGTATAAGAATAAAATGGCACAAAAGTCTCATAGTCAGGAATAGCTCCCTCTAATATCAGGCATATATCAAACAGGAAGTATAATGCTACTTGATTACTCCCCCCAAGTGAGACTGGAATAGACTAACTTCCTTTCTCACACCAGACACCGTTTAAGATTGGGATGCTATCAGTGGAAGGACAATGACCATACACCATTTTGATTTAATTCAATAGCATTTTACTAGTAGATCATTATATATTAATTATTCTGTGAGATGACCATGATAAACAGGTCATTATAAAAGGTGGAACATTCAGTGGCATATGTTCCTGGCTACTAAAAGGGGACAAAGAGACAGAAGATTCAGAGACACAGTCAAAAAAGAAGTGGCAGCTGCACTGAGTTTAAAGAAAACTGAGAAACTAAAGGCTGGGATGGGTTTTCACATACATCTGGTGTCATATGTAAAAGATAAAGAGGAAAAAAGTCTTCCTCATTTTTTGGAATTCAAAGCTACAACCTCAAAGCCTGGAAAGAGAGAAGCACTAATGGCCCAAGCAGATGGTACTGTTGTGAGTACATCAAGCTTCATACAAAATATCTCTGAAAGTCTGCTGTGTCCAGCCCAAGAATTTAACTTTCTGAGGCTGAAATGACAAAAGACATAAGAGTTTGCAAATTTTGAAACTTTAAAAAATCATCAAAACAGTATTTAGTCTAGGTATTTCTTTTTATGAATCATTTTAACATATCTTAATAACTAATGTGTTGAATTACACATTCCCTTGAATGTATAATTGACACACATTGAAACAGCCAACAAAATTACCTTGAACTTCTACAAAGCAGCTAAAAAAATTTATAAGCTGAGTAGTTCTTTTCTTTATCCATGCAATACTTACTCATAGTCATGAAACTAAACTAGAATGTCTCCTATTTCTTGCTTGAAATAAATTTCTTGAAGAAATGTGTTTTATAATCTAAAGTATAAAAGCATTATCCTTTAACAAATGTAAAATTACATAGAGAAAACAATTACAGAATGGTCAAAATCTCATTAAAGTTATGTGAGGAAAATTATGTATGCCCCATTTACAATTTTTCTTTATAGTGGAATATCAAATGATTCATAATTTGAGAGCAAACTTTACTCTTATCCTAGACCTACTTGACCTTGTAAGTGTTTCTTGATTTTAAAGGATGACATTTAATTAAAACTGCCTTGCTGAAGTGTGGTAATTATTGGTGCAGATAAAAGAGATTTACGGAGGCTGAGGCTGTTGGATTGGTTAAAGAATCACAGATTTTTCTTACCGCTGCGATGTATCATTTACAAGATGCAATGTACTATCTGGTTTCGTATCATTTAGAAGCATATCATCTTGCTGGTTGAATTGGCAGCCATGATTGTGGAAGAGGCATTTCAATTAAGCCTAGAGTCAAACAGACTTCAAGAATTTTCTACCTTTATTTGCAGTGCTGTGCATAAAATTATTCAAGCATTACCTGGAAGAATGAGAACTCATGGAGGGTGAAATCAGACTGAAACCTCACTCTTTAAAGGATGATGTCTCCCT
This sequence comes from Grammomys surdaster, assembly GCF_004785775.1. Lineage (NCBI taxonomy): Eukaryota > Metazoa > Chordata > Mammalia > Rodentia > Muridae > Grammomys > Grammomys surdaster. The sequence continues at coordinate 3,353,151 of NW_021604730.1, forward strand.
TTCTTCACAGTTTCTGATCCTTCAGTGAGTGACATTTGGAAACGTGTATGAATAATCACTGAGTTGAGTACTTGCACATCTTTAAAATCCCACACCAGGACTAAGCCCAAACACATCTTGATCTTTTCATGAGAAAATAACTTTCATTATAAAGGTCAACACAAAATATGTAACTTTTTTTTATCTTTTGGCTTAGTTCCTTGTTCCTTATGATGCCAACTATCAATATATATGGATATGAAAATGACACATATTGACTTTTATATGTTTAGTGTATACAATCTAAGCTTTACAATGTTTTTCTTAAACTTAGATACCTAATTATTTGGATCTTGACTTATTCTTTTGTTGGCTTATATTACTGCAAAGGAAAACATTAATGCCAATATACTTTTCCTTTATTGATATTGCATTGCAGGTATATATAACGTCTAGTTGTAACAGACTCTGCTGTCAGTACCTCATAATAATTTCCTGTGGACACCAAGATAGCAAGTGTTTAATGCATCATGTTGGGAATTTATGCCTGTGCACAATGAATTTCTTTGTCCTTGAACTTTTTAATGGACATATTTGGAGGATCCTTTAATGATAAATATGACAAATGGGCTTAAAGTACCCTTAGCTAATTGTGTCTTTTCTTATCTCAATTAAAGTGGCACATAGCATTTTATCTGGGCAACAATCCTGGTTTATAACTATCATCCACATTGATTTAGAGATTGAGAAGAGCAAACATCATTAAGGTGAAACTCAGAGGGTTGGCTGACCTCACAGTGTGTCCTCATGTCCCTCAGGGTCAGTTTCTGATTCCACTTCATGATCTCTAAGGATATAAACTCACACTCAAAAAAAGAGATTGTTTTATCTTATGAACAGAATTATGATGATGACAGATCATACTTGAGGGGATTCATATGAGCAATAATATTCCTATGCATTTAAAGAACAAATTAATATTATGAAGAAAAATGGAGTAATACACCCCTATAACTCAGCACCTATAGGTAGAAGCAGAGTAATTGATAGTTCAAGATCATCCTTAGTTCCTAAGTCTAACTTAGGATGTATAAGATCCTATTCCAAAGAAAAAGCTTACTGAAGAAAGATTGGCTTCACATTCTAGCCAAGCCTATCTGTCACATACCTTTGTGTAAAATAAAATTGAAAATAGAAGCATCGTGTGATGAAGAATATTTGGTCACTGAGAAGATTTGGATTAGTACTTCCTGCCATTGAATATAAGGCATAACATGAAATATTTAATAGCCTGCATGGTTTTTCACCTATGTTGATCACTGAGGAGTGTGTATCAGGAATGGGCTAAGTAAATTTCTACTATTCAAATCTTTTATCTACATTCATTAAACCAAGAACCTTTTGGCTACAAAGTTTCCTTTTTGATGCCATTACTCTGATTAAGAGTAAAAATACAATGCAATACCAGAAAGCAAATTGGAATCATTGTTCTATGTAAAAATTATGGCTGCTCATCTTGTATCAGATTACTACTTTGAAAAATAATTAGAAAAATTAAAATCCCCATTTAATGGGTCTTATAGGGAAATAGACAAAGACATTGAAACAAGAATACTTATTTAATAATCTTTTTAATCCCATCATTCTTCTGAAATGCTTATAATATTTGTACTCACATGTTTAAAGGAAGATAAAATATGAAGTTGATGGGCGTTTGGATGTGAGAGGCAATGAATAGGAGTTTAGAACAGTTAGAAGTTCTGCAAGACAGCAAACTCACAGGAAGAACTCACTGAAGAAAAATGGAGGGAAGACATGGAAAGGAGCTGCAGAGCTAGGATACTGAAAGCTGTAGAGATATACATAGCTGGAAAGGGATGTGCTAAGCAAACAGAATGGAAATGACTAGATCTGTCTCCAGAAAATGGAACATTCCTATAGTACATGAGAATGAAAGGACAGTCAACCAACAGTGGTATAGTGGTTAAAGAATACTGAACACTAACTGTGAGTCAATAACATTAAACATGTAACTCTTCAACAGTGCACATAGATGCCTTCTACCAGTTCATCCTCAGGGAAAATTGAGATAAAAAGAATATACTCATCCAACAATGGACCATCAGGACTGACATTTGCTTAAGAATAGCATAGGAACAGAAAATTAGTACTACTTTTAAAAGAATGTTTCTCATTCACTGAAATGTCTAGGTATCACTTCAGTATTGAATTTGCTACCATCACTTTAAAGTGATGAAATAGATATTAAAGAGGGGAATATTATATAGCAGTCACAAATCCCGTTTATCAGAATACCCAAAGGTAGCCTGAGAAAACATTCTTATCATAGTCCCATTGGGCTCCATAGTCTCACTGTGGATATGTGGAGTGGAAGGAAAGGACTGTTGACCTGTGTTGGTAGTGAGCAGACTAAACCACCATGTAAAGCCTCTATTTTTCATACTGTGATGGGTTTTCCTTAAAGGAGTATGAAGGAACTGTCATATACCCTGACTTTCTATTTGAATCATGACAGTGAAACAGAATGGGGAAAGGTTCTCGGTAATAAATAAAAGTCAACTTATTAGTAACATTCTCAGAGACTGAAAGAGACTACCCTTGGACAATAATCCACAGAGACTGTTTCTTTCTGCAAGGATGGGTGGGACATCCAGTAGTTTATCTGAAATGGGTCAAGACTCAATTCTTATATTCCATGAGATATGAAGAAAGTACTATGAAGACCCGTCACCACTTAGTATTGAATTGATAACATTTGTCTTCTTATCCAACAGAATGTTTGTGCAAGTCAGAAGCTATAACCTGTGTCATCTAAACCATTCAAAGAAAAGGAACTTTGTTTATGCATTGGGTAGAGCCCTCAGGAAGAAAGGCAATGGAAAATTGTCCAATATGAATTCACATTGAAGCTGGATTTAATTTTCACATGGAGAAAAATCTACAATTGATTATAGCCATTTACTTCTATAATTGTAATATGACAATAAGAACAGTGTGTCTCCATATGAGACACTACTAAGTACAGTGTGTCTCCACATGAGACACTACTCAGGACAGTGTGTTTCTACATGAGATCCTACTAAGAACAATATGTCTACATATAAGACCCTACCTAGAAAGCTGTAACTGTTTCTATATACTTGGCCCAGGGAGTGGCACTATTAGGATGTATGGCCTTGTTGGAATAGGTGTGTCACTGTGGGCATAGGCTTTAAAACACCCACTCTAGCTGTCTGGAAATCAAACTTTCATTATCAGCCTTCAGATGAAGATGTTCAACTCTCAGCTCTGCCTACACCATGCCTGCCTGGATTCTGCCATGCTCTTGCCTTCATGATAATGAACTGAATCTCTGAACCTAAAAGCCATCCCTAATTAAATATTGTTCTTATAAGAGTTGTCTTAGTCATGGTATCTGTTCACAGCAGTAAAACCCTAACTAATACAAAAGTTGGCAATAGTGGAAGGACAAAGAACTCAGAAATTTGATAATAGAGATAGATTTATTCTTTAAGAATTATAAACACCAAGAGGGGCTAATTCAAAATCTGCAGGACAGAGCAGAAACCAACTCCCCAGATTTGAAGGGCAGTGACTACACAGAATAGGTACCAGTAAAACATTAAAGATAAACTGGAAAAAATACTCCTGTGCTTTTATGGCAGATAAGAAGGACTCCTGCCTCTGGGGACCAGAAAGGTCAGTGCAATGGACAGATGTGCCCGGAATTCAGAACTACAGCTTCTCTTTCTATGCTTTATTCCAGTGTCAGTGTTCAGGGAATGGGCCTTCTGTAGTCCTTTACTCTTCTTGATCAGCACAGGATGAAGGACTGTGCTACAAGCTTTCACAGGGAGTGATGAAAAGCAGCCACCTAGCCATTCTCAGCAGCCAATGCCCACCACTGGGCTATCTGTAAGCTTATAAGCACTGCTGCAGGATTCAGAAGAGGCTGGGAAGGAATGGTTTTAGACAGGCAAGTGCTGGAACTAGCAATGGCTAGGATCTAGCAACTTGCTACATCTCTTCTCTCATTTCCCGGCTCCATATGTGACTACTTGCTTCACTCTACATATTGAAAAGGAAGTTCATCCACATAACAAGTTGTTTCTCCCTCAAATTTTGGCTAATGCAAAGAACCCAAACTAGACATGGCTCAATGTGTAGTGATTTCTCTCTCTCTCTCTCTCTCTCTCTCTCTCTCTCTCTCTCTCTCTCCCTCTCTCTCTCTTTGTGTGTGTGTGTGTGTGTGTGTGTGTGTGTCTTTATGTCTGAATCACATATTGGATGGGGGAGACAATTCTCCTTTTGTAGGGGTAAGAACAATAGGCTTATTGAATAAAGCACTACCAATAACCAGTGATCAAGTTTCCAACTTTTCTGTTTCTCTTCCTTCCTTCTCTTTCCTAACCATGCATTGGTGTGTGTGTGTGTGTGTGTGTGTGTGTGTGTGTGTTATTTTGTTGAGAGTTTAATTATGGTGCACCAGATAGACTAGAGGCTGGCCTTGTGAGTAGTCTTGCCTCTGTTTCCCAAGTGTTGGGATTATAGGCATTAGCTATATCTCATTTGGAATGAGGTTCAAAATTCTGTCAAGAAAAGGCAGCAGTATTTTACTATGAGGAATTTCTACCATGTAAAAATCAACTTTGTAATTTTTCCAGGTTGATGATAAATACTTTTATTTTCCTTTTACTTAATCTGTACTATGGCAGCAAGCATCAAAGAAAGCTGATTGTCTGCAATTTTTGATGCACTGGAAACATTCCAACCATGATTCATCCATCAAGTTTCAGGTCCTAATAGAAGAAATTGACTTTATCCTTGTGATCTGCAGAAACCTGGCCTGACCCAGGATGGAACCAGCTGAAAACATGTCCATCTCCCCACAAGCAGTGGAAGGTTTTTCAGACTACTCAGTGCCACTCACGGAAGTCCTGAGAAGATTAGAGGTGCAGTGTCAGACAGACAGTCCATTAATTAAAGTGTTTCCTTGTGCACCCTCCTACCCAACCTAATTACTCAGACTGTAAGGTGATGCTTGGCTCCCCACATCATAAATTAGATTTCACGAACTTGACGAGGGGAGGATGTCCAGGTAGTTTCTATCACGATAAGAAATAACTTCTAAGTAAGATACTTTATGCAGACTCCTCCACAGAGACTGTGGCTCTGATGTGAGATTATTCAACAGAGGTTAGATATTTAGATGGTTATAACTTATGAAGGTTTGGGGAAATAGATTTAATGCAGACCTCTCTAGGAATGATACAAATTCACAAAATCTACCTTCTGACCTTCTTAAAGACAGTTATCTAAAAACTTCTTTTGCAAGTCAAAGTCACAGGCATTGTTATACTACAGTTTTTGTTTTAAAATTTTTATAATATTTTGTGGAAGAACAGAAGAGTTGTCAACATTTTTTTTGTCAGTAAAACCCACCCAAATCACCAGTATGTAGCATAGTGATAAGGCCAGTGACCAATAAAATTGGATTCCATTATCAAGAATTGAAAAACAAAACAAAACAAAAAAAAACCTTAGTAGCTGGACCCATCATGTTAAAGCTTGTCTTTAACAACATCAACATGTTGGCAGCCAAAGTACATGGCTTGTACCTGAAAATGGACCCTCGGACAGAATTATTAAATTAACAGGCTGGTAAGCCAAGGACAGGTAAGATTCTGCACAGAGCCTTACCATACTAAGACAAAAGTGTATTGCTTTTGATAATGCATATTCTATGATGGGTAAGGAAGGTATTCTTGTCAGAATGACATAAGACAGACTCAGTCTTGTTTATGAAATAAAAAGGGGGGGTGGAGAACTTCTGGGGCTGCTTGGCAAGAATCTGACATGGGCTAAGGACAAGGAAATGGGCTGTTTGGCAGGAATATGACATTTGCCAAGGACAAGAAAGAGGGCTTCAGGAAGGAATCTGACATTAGGCTAGAACAAAGAAGTAATTTTAGGCAGGAATCTGAATCTTAGGCTAGAACAAGTAGGTAGGCTTCAGACATGAAAATGATTTGGGGCTAGGATAGGGAAGTTGGCTCAGATATTCTGGTCATCCTGATAAGCCCTTAGAAACAGTGATCATGGGAGTGTTCATGGAACTTTGTTTATTGCCTTGCTTGTTCTTTGACTATTTGTGATTATTGTCTTGCTTGTTCCTTGACTATTTGCATCTATTGTATTCTAGTTCCTCAACCTAGAACTGACGTTAATACTTGCATGAAATGAAAATGATATAAAAGCCAAAAGGAAGAGGGGGGATGGGATGGGGGTCTCTAGGGAGGGGAAATGGGGAAAGGGGATAGCGTCTGAAATGTAAATAAATTAAATATCCAATAAAAAAGAAAAAAAGTGAAAGAAAAAAAACAGTAGCTTGCATTGACTTGGCCAATAATTATCACGAAGAACAAAACAAGTGTTAGATTGAGGTTTAGGTACATAATATAGAAGTGATATTGATCACTATTGCATTTTCTGTCTAAATCTTTACTCTGAAGAACTAATGCTGGGAAAGTCATACATGTGGATTTCAGAGTGTTAATTTATACTTTAGAAAGTTGAAGATACTATTCTGGATATGGTTTGGGGTGTGTGAGTGAAGAGCATACAAAAAGTATAAAAGGGACTTCATATTGTTATTTTTCTAAGGTTATACATAATAAACAACTTCATCTTGGAAAATAAATCCAGTTAATAAAAGTATCCCATATATGTGTGGAATTTATTAATCGCATGGTAGATGAGTTTTGTCACATCCACAGTCATCCTTCTTTTGAACCCAGCCCCAATAACACATTTTTGCTGTCTTCACTGAAAAATTCATTCTCAACATGGAAGCCCTGCAGGTGATTAGGAAATTTACAAAGGGAAAGAACTGGAAAGTTTCCAGTTTGGCATTCCCTAGGAACAAGATGTGTATTCTGGAATTAAAGTTTGGGAATCTCACTTAACCATAGAATTAAGCCTCCAAAATGCTGCTGAGAAATAAGCCATGGTATTCCACACCCCCCCCCCGATTGTTTATATGTAATTCTTTTAAAAACATGCATTTTAATATATTATTAATATCTAATTATTTAATATGCAATATATTATAACATCATGGTGGTGGCAGAGTTCACATGACCTCAGACATTAATGCAGGTCATATGCATAGAATGACCTTAGATTTTGGGTTCCAGTCATCAGTTGAATAAATTTTTGGAAATGAACTTGGGTCTTCTCTAATAGCAATGTGCATACTTAACCATGGAATCTTTTATTTAGCCCATTTATGCAATTTCAGAATTGTTACTGAATGTAAAATAGAAGGTGAGATATTTACGTTTCAAATCTGTCAGAATTTATCCATTGCACAAGAATACATAAACATCTATCTAGCATTGGTGCAAAGTAGGGTCCTTCTGTGTAAGGTCTTATTCAATCCAATTTTCTATGAAATATGACATAATTTTAGTATTTGTATTTGAAACCTGGAAAAACTGAACCTCAGAAAAGTTTGGTTAAGCCCCACTAGTGGCTCTTAATAGTCACAATATTAACAAAGATTATTCAGGCTCTGAAACTTTGTTCTTTGATGATTAGCCCATTGTTGATTCACCTATAAAATAACACATATGATTAATTTTATCAACTACATATTCATCTATCATTTATGTATCTATATACCTATCATTTATTTACTTATCTGTCATCTACACATCTATGTATCTATGCATTTATCTACCATCTATCAACCACCTATCTACATATCACCTATCTATGTGTCACTTACCATTTATCTATCATTTCTATCATCTATCTATCTATCTATCTATCTATCTATCTATCTATCAATCATCTATCATCTTCCATCTATTATCTACTCGTTAATCTATCATTTTAACTGATTTATCATCTATCTATCTATCTATCTATCTATCTATCTATCTATAAATCAATTATCTATCATCTATTTCTATCACCTATCATCTATCTGTATATTGTCTATATAGCATTTATATATGTCTATGTATATATATATATATTTATGTATATACTTATGTCTATATATACATAAATTTATATATATATATTTATGTCTATATAGAATCATCTATCCATCATCTATCTATATATCTATCTATTTATCTATTTTCTATCTATCTATCTATCTATCTATCATCTATCTATCTATCTGTCTATCTATCTATCACCTGTCCATCTATCCAATATTTATCAATCTATTTATCATCTATCTATCTATCTATCTATCTATCTATCTATCTATCTGTTATCTACCTATCATCTACTATCAGCTTTCTTTTTTGGCACAAAGTCACTTTATAGCCCATATCAGCCTTGAAGTAGCACTCCTATTTATGCTGGCTCTACCTCTTAAGTTCTGTGAGTACAAAGGTGTCAATACTCCACTGATACATTTTAAGAAAAAAATTTTAAGAAAGAACAAACCTCATCTGTTTTGATGATATAAACTGGAGAACTGGAGTATGAATCTGGCACTAAAATATAGTATTTTACGGACTGGACAATAAGAATACATGGAAGAAAATGGGAATTTGTGACATAGAATGAGAGATTGGTAGAAGAGGCTCTCTTTAGATACTGACATGCTGAGTTATGAATGTCTGTAGCAAGAGGTGATGATGATCAAACAGGTTTTGTTGTGAGAAAATTGACCATCTGTTTCTGAGCTAATACAGATGAAAAGCTGCAAATGGGTCCAGGGACAAAATGTGACTCAAAGTCTATCACAGTGTCACTGTCTAAATGAACATGAAACTAATGAGTTCTCTCAGAGAACACCACTCAAAGAGGAACAGGAGAATATTTGAAAGTGCCTCTGTGTGTAAAGATATGGGGTAGCAACAGGGCTGAGCACTGTTCCATAGGAGAAATGAAAACCTGGAAGGGGTGATGTTGGAGATGTCCATGTAAAAGAACTGATGCTAGCATGCTTAAAGACTATTACCTTCCAATAATGAATATTTAGCCTTAAGGAAAAAATAACATTTGAGGGGACAGCAAAGTATTCTAGACTTCATTCTAAGCATAGGCACTTATTTATTGAACTACTTAGTAGCCTATACCCATCATGAAAGGACCACTTGTAAGGTAATGGCCTCATGAGGCTCTGTACCACCTGTCTGAGCATGTGAGAGAACAGACTCTGTTCCCATAACAAAAGTTTTGCCCAGTGAATTTCTCAGAACCTATCCTTGATCTGAGCAGTGTGTGACTGTATTTAATTGTGTTGCAGCATACTGTGTAAGGAATACAGAATAGGGATTACAAGAGCTATAATTCTGTGTACTTACAGTGAGGTGATAAACCCACAGGCACTAGAGAATCTGGGAAATGCTAATGAAGCAGAAGTATTCTAGTAAGGATTTGCAGCTAGGAAAAGATGTGTGTGTGTGTGTGTGTGTGTGTGTGTGTGCGCACGGATGCATGTGGTGATGATATTTAGAGTCTAGAATTTCATAAGCTAAAACCTGGAATCAGTTTGGGAACTGAACAAAGACTGTAACAATTTTTAGAGGTAGATGCATGCAGAAGGTGATATGAAATTACATGGTTTGCTCAGAGCAGCATGTGAAGGTCAACTTTGATACGTATGATATGTAGCACAGGTTACTCTCATTGTTGGTACCAGAAACTGAGGATTTAGCAGCATGTAAACAAAACAACTTGATATGTTCTAGAAAAGACAACTTTGGCAAAACTAAAGATAGTGGAGAGTTAAAGATGAGAATCCCTTTAAGACTTTTATAATAATGGAGGGAAGAAGTAGCTGTCTTCAATATTTTTACCACAAGTGTAAAGTCTGGCAGGATTGAACTATATTATTTTGAAAAGTGAATTATCTTCCTTACTTGTAATACAAAGTATGATGTGGAAATCTAGCAAGACTTAATGATAACAATGATTCAGTTTATAGATACTTACTGCTGATGCATTTGTCTGTTTGTGCATTAATGTGCATATATAATCATACAGATTTAAAGATTTGCATACAAGCTTTTATACTTTTTAATTTCACTTGAGGTTTTTGACCTAATCATCAGAAAATCGTAGTATGATTCTTTGATAAGTCTACCCAGGAGATGCTAGAGAGATGGCTCAGGGGTTAAGAGTACCTGATGCTTTTCTAGATGACCCTGGGTTCATCTTTCAACATTTATGTAGCCCTTCACATCCTTCTGTAACTTCAGTTCTAGGGGATACGACACTATCTTCTAGTCACTTCAGGCACTTCATGGACATGGCACAGAGGGATACATGCAGGCAAAACACTATACAAATAAAATGACAATAAGAAAAAATAATTAAAAAGACTACCCCATCTATCCTAGTGCCTTAACCTACCCATGGCTTAAATATACTATTTCCAATTCTTAGTTCTTTTATGGTATTATCATATGAGATGGTTGATTTATACTGGTAGATATTTAGTAGGAAGAATATAATTATTTCTTGTTTGCTAGTAACTCCCAAGTTCATTTTCGCTCTATTCTAAATAACTAACAATATTTTTTAAGATTGTCAGTTTTATACATGGAAATCTTATCAGTTCATATACTTGAACATTTCTCCATGTCTATTGGTCACTTACGTATAAACTTCAGTTAATTATTTATACATATAAAGACACAATGTTTGTGTTTATATCATGGGAATAGATTTCTAATATTGTAAGATTTATTTTTCATGAAGCCTTTGTGTCTGTGGTGCATGCCAAGGACATTTCTAAGTTGTTTATATTGCAGCTGACATTTAATAATGTAGGAGGCCAGCATGCATGTCCAGTGCATTTATTAATATGCCTTGATTCAGCTTGGCTGTAACTTCAGCTAGTGTTTGGGATGAAGCTGATATCATTTCAGACCAGAAGATATGTTCGTGTGTATTTAGAAGAACAGACAGCACATTGTATCCTTCATTCTGTCCCTAATCTTACAGGGAATGATGCCTGTCTAGGAGAATAAGGACAAATATCAATAAATTTTCCTACAAACAAATAAAAGTTCCATGTTCATTTTCTTTCTCTGGTTTATCCTGAGTTTCACATGATCCTGGACAGCCTGATCATGGACAGCATGGACACATTTACAAGTTATAGTGTTTCAGTTAATCGAAGCCAGTAGTAAAGTTCAAAGGCACCCATATTTACACTGTTAGTCAGTTTAGCAAGATAATTTTTCTGAAGCCATTTAGATTCAGATTTCTGTTTCTCATGGAAGAAACTTTTAATCAACAAGTGGGATAGATTAAATTAGGGAGGAAAGGGTTTATTCAGCTTACATTTCCACATTGCTGTTTGTCACCAAAGGAAGTCAGGATGGGAGTTCACACAGGGTAGGAACTTGGAGGCAGGAGTAGATGGATGCAGAAGCCATGGAGGAATGATGCTTACTGGCTTGCTTCTCCTGGCTTGCTCAGCTTGCTTTCTTATAGAACCCAAGACTACCAGCCCAGGAATGGCACCACCCACAATGGCCTAGGCCTTTCCCCTTTGATCACTAATTAAGAAAATGCCTTATAGCTGGATCTCATGGAAGAATTCCTTCAAGGGAGGCTCATTTCTCTGTGATAACTCCAGCTTGTGTCAAGTTGAGAGCATTCTTGGTCTTTGCCTTTTTCCAAGCAAGTGATGGTGGCATATGTTCTTTCTCCATCCAGGGTTCTGAGGACAACGGCACAAACAGGGTTGTCCATTTGCCTTGCATTATGAAATTCCCAAATGTTTCTATTCCATTACAAAGACTTTAATCGATATTAATTTGTAACTCTTTATAATTCTTATAACCTCTATTTCCCATTCTGGGTTTTTCTGATGTGTTCCAATGGGCCTTGCATTTCACATTTCCTTCACACCCAGTTTTTACAACTATGTAACAGTCATAAAATTTCTGCTTGAATGATATTAGACATGAGTTACCCAAACCTCAAATCAACCCTAAAATGTAAGATTTATTATTTTCAGGTAAATGTCACTTCACAGGTCAGGAAAATTGAATGACAGCAAGATCAGTATCTCTGAGGAAATGATGCTAAAGGCTTTCAAGTGAAGGAGCATCTGACTAACCACCTTCCTTTAGCACCTGTTCCATTGCTGAATTGTTCTCATTTTAACAGAAGTTCTTGCCCTGCTAGTCAGTAAGCATTGTCCTTCCAACACTTTCAGTGATGTCCTTCTGTCTTAAGCATGGTGGGATATTATTTGAATTCCATGTCCACAAAGTAGTGGCTCACAGTTTGGGAAGGCTAAAAGCTTCTCAAAGTTTGTCTTGCTCTGTGTGCAATGGGTCAATGATTCTTTTTTTTTTAATCCTTATTCATTCCTTTGTCATAAAATATACCCTGACAGCAGCTTTCCCCAACTCTACTTTTCTCAGTTCCATCTGCCCCTCCCAAGACAAGAGAAGGATCCTGGTGAGAGTTGAACATCTCTGACTCTTTTGTCTGCTTTCTGGACTCTTTTCCTCATGTAGTTTTGATATGAGAATTTGTGCCTGGTCTTACTGTATCTTGTGTGCTGCTCAGTTGATGGCCCAGGCAGGTCAGTGATTCTTAGCTATAAAATTTCTTAAGCACATTTCAACAGCTTTAAAAAGTCTTCCTTACCAAAAACTCCTTCCAGGTCAGTTTTAATTGTCTTATTAAGTTCATGGACTTAAGAAGCAGGAAGCTCTAGATCAGAACACTGGCTGCATCATCAGCTAAGATGACATGCAGATTAATTCCAGTCTATGATGTAATCTCTTACCAGTGAAATGGACAACAGAGACACTATGTTTTAGCATTAGCTTACTGTGAAGATTAATTGAAATGGGAGGAGAAAAATAAGATTGTAACAATGCTTAACACAATTCAAGTCTTTAATAAGTTCCATATTTCTAGGTTCTATAAATTTTGACACTTTTCTTGTTGTTACTATTGGGTGTCCAGAAACTTCAAATTACTTTTCAAAACATACTTGATAATATACAAAAAACAGCAGTTATAATTGACATAGCAATAAACATTCAAAATGAAGCAAATGTACTTGGGAGACAGATCTAATATTGATATCATGTAAAACCTAGTTGGCTATGCTTCAGTAATAATTTAATCTTGCTTTTCTCTTTCATCCTGATCAGTACAAAAATGAAGAAAAGGCTGCATATCTAAAAGTTTCTATTTAATACTATATTTTTCTTCATGATAAAAGAATTTGATTAAAAAACCTGAAGGGCACAGAGTAATTAATTAGAATGCATATTTTCTGCAATATCCTTGGATATATTATATTTGTACTTCAAATATGTCAAATTTCAAAGGCTAATAAAACACGTTTTAAAACCTTCAGCAATGAGAAGCATAATCTCTCCAAGAAAGGCAGAAAAGTCTTTAACAATAGTGTAAATTGTTTGTAGACCTCTGTCTGTGCAGGATAAGTTAAGATTTTCTAAGGTGATTAACTATTGTTTTAGCTGCTACTCATGTTTCTAAAAAGGAAGATAAACAGATGGTGGTTTGGAAGTCTAGACACCATGTGTGTTATTTGTTAGTCATGTGACATGGGCACAGCAATGCACCTCTTGGGAACCTCATCTTCTTGTTAAAGAAATCAGCAGTTTCAAAAACAAAATGTCTAATATTCATTAACAATTACTAATAAGCAGTTTTGAATCCATATAGATCTAGCATCTTTTATTTTTATTTGTGATTTTGGCATGTTACTTAGTCTATTTCTTAGCTTCAACTATTTTAAATGTGAAATAAATAAAATTGAGTTAATTTTACATTTGCACATTTGGTGTAGGGAAAATGAATTACTGTGTTCATTTATATGACAGTAAGCATTCGGTAAATGTCTAATAACAAAATTTTGTATAAAACATTGAAAATGTACAGTCTCTCTATTTCTTGAACAGTTAATCAAAATTTATAGTCTTTCAATTAACTATTTCGGTAATTTCATTTATTTATTTAGTGATATTCGTGACTTAGACCATATACAATGATGAAGCCTGTAAGTTCTTTCATAGTCACTACTTTCATGTGATGGGACATAGATACTTGAAACTATGGCACAGGTATTAAAGTAGGAACATGATACTGACAAGAAAGTACAAAAATTTTATTTTCAGAATGATGCTTGAATAATCATAAAAAATCTTCTCCAAGAATTAAGCTTTATCCTGAACTCTTGAGAGGAAAGAAAACAAGCAACTATAGATTGGATGCACATTGGAGAAAGAGGATGGGCTACAAGAAAGAATGCAGAAAAATGCACATAATTAAATGTCCTTGTGTGTGCAGAAAATTTGGTTATAGCCAGCAACATAAAACTTGACAAGAACTTTTACAATTCCAAAGTACTAAAACATATTGGGAATTTTCATTCAATGAAATAGTAAGATTTAAATTAGCATTTTTGTCCTGATTTATTTTATGTATTTAAGTATGAATTTTGATAATTTCATGCTTATACGCACTGAATATAGTAACCACCCTCTATTTTCCTACAATCCTAAAAATCCATGTTTGAAGAGGTACAGTATTTTTAATTTGATCACTGGTCATGCTCTGTAGTTGCCCTTTAAATATTTATGCTTATGTTCATAGACCAGAGTGGCTCTCAGCCTGGAACAGAGAAGCTTCTTTCTGATGAAGAGATACATAATTGGTTGAAATGCTAAGAATAAGAGACTTAGTGCTTGGCCATGAACACAATGTCTATATCAAACCCTCTCCAGTAAGATTCAGGAAACACAGGGTAAGAAGAGAAAGAACATAAGAGCTGCAGATGCAGATGGAGGATGCAGAGAGAAGATGTAAATGCTGTCTTCTGGACATGGCATGGCTGTTGCTCTCAGAAATTCACAAAACCTTTGGTTACCCACAGAATATTTGTATAAGATGGAGGCAGCTCACTTTCTAGGGAAAGAGAGAAATGTCTCTCGGCCATCCATTGCTGATTTACTATTGATTGTTGATAGCTGCCGGGAGAAGGACAATGATTGTCCTTTGAGTGTATGGCTCTTGGTACATTTCTCATCCATGATATTCCCATGGATGGCATTGGTGAGTTTTGAAAAACACTCCACAAGTTCACATTTTAAAAACACTAATCTTCCTGCTCCATAGACAACAGTGAGGTAAACGGCAACCACAAAATGTAGATTTAAAAAGTGATACTGCAGCAGATGACACAAAGGAGATGATGGCATGTATCAGGATATGGCGTTAGCCAGGCATCAGCAAAAGCAAGGGAATGCCATTTGCAATAGCTGTAATACTGAGTTCTAGAGACCATAATGGAATACCTGACAGAGATTGCTTATTTTTTTAAAGATATTTGCTTAGTTCAAAGCCAGAGTGTTATACTCTGTGCCAAAGGCTGTTCCTTAGCTGATTCACCTTATGATAGACAGTATCAGAATTCATAGTGAAGCTCTTAGTCACAGATAGAGAGGCTTGAAGCAGAGAGAATTGGGTAGAGCCAGGGTCACTTTTATCAAATCTTCAAGTGTTTCAAGAGAAACACTTTTGACAGTATACCTAGATATACCAAAGACATCTTGTAGATTTACTCCTTCTAGGTTCCACAGCACCTCTTGCAGCACTTTACACTTTACAGATCAAGAATCCAATCATTCAAATCCTTTTAGAGATACTATTCATTTCCAGTAGTTAACTATTGATGAGAACTTACTCTGTGTCTGATCCTTAATATTTAATAATCTTAAATATTAGCACATTTAAGTATATGCTAATACACATAGTGTATTTTGTGGGTATTTGAATTAAAAAATCCCCCATATATTTTGAATACTTAACCTCCAGTAGTATTGCTATTTGTGGAGGCTATTACACCTTTATGAGGTACAGCCTTACTAGATGACAGATATCTCTGGGACTAGCTTTTGTGGTTTGTACTCTCTTCTTGCTTCCTTTTTTCTTTCTATAGGTGGACAAAAATTTGATCATCCAGCTACCTGTCCTATGATCACAGTGTCTTTCCAGTCATTAGGGTCTCTATCTAGCTCATGGGAACTACAAGGTAAAATAAACCCTGTTCTTTTAAAGTTGTATTTGGTCATAGTGTTTCATCACAGGATTAAAGAAGTAACCAATGTCCACAGTGACACAAAAGCATCTAGAGATCTTTCACTTGCTTTAGGAATCAATATGACTGACAAGGATAAGTTGACTATGAAATGTTGGATAGGATGAGGCTCAAAGGTGACAAGAGACTGAGTATTATCATTACTAAGGCTATTGTGTGGACTACCAACACTGATCTCCAATAGGATCCTTGTCTATCAACTTCAAGGGAGAACTTGTAGTTAAAAAAAATGTATGCATGTGTCTATATGTGGGGTATGTGTGTGTGTGTTTGTGTGTGTGTGTGTGTGTGTGTGTGTGTGTGAGAGAGAGAGAGAGAGAGAGAGAGAAAGAGAGAGAGAGATGGAGAGAGAGAGAGACAGAGAGACAGAGAGAGAGACAGAGAGAGACAGAGAGAGAGACAGAGAGACAGAGAAAGACAGAGACACAGACAGAGAATCAGAGTGTGTGTGTGTGCATGTACATGTGTGTGTTGGTTTGTGTTGGTTGCTTTATGAGTAGTATGAGAACATGGCCAAATAAAACTTTGAATATGATGATTAGAAAGACAGTGGGGAGGATCTACATGAGGATAACCAACACCATGTAAATATCACATTTAAGGACAAAAAGAAGGACAAGAATCTGAGAATCCTAAGGGTGAAAACCAAGCCACAGGTATATGCAAAGTCTGTCATTAGAGATCACTGTCTCTAAGGTGTCAACATAATTGAGTATTTAACAACATCTGCATTAGAAAGAGAAGCAGTGGTGATCTAGAGGAATCAGTCAAAATAGAATGTTAGGCTACAGTGACTTTGAACTGGTTAATGAAATATGGAGCTTACAATATTGTCCATGCAAAACCATTAACTAAAAAGTCGATATTTGTTTTTAAATATTCTATAAATAATATGAAAACATGAGACTGATGGATACTGCTGAATTGAGAAGGTAGAAGACATAAAATATCTGATAGAAAACATTTAAGGAATTGATCATTGAGGAAATATGAGGCTTGGTGGAAATTTTTGAGATCCCTTCAATTATGGAACCAGAGATTCATGTTAGTCTGAATTTTTTCATATAAGAGTTAATGTCACGACTTTGACTGTGAAGAATCCAAGTTAATCTGAAACTAGTGATTCTGGTTCTTTTCTAAAAGTGACTACTGTAAATAAGAATGTTCACTGGATTTCATTACTTTGATAAAGTTCAAGGTTAAATTGATTAACAAAAGAAGTGATGCAGGTAGAGATTGAGGTGGTACAACAGCAGTGTTGAAGTTGAAACTATTGATCAAAATGATGAGTCTTAAGAATTTTGGGGCACTTTAAGTTCTACCAATAATATCAAAACTATGGACAATATCCTGAGCTAGGACAAAGGAAATCATGCCACCAAGCTAATGTGTGATCTGGTTGGCCATTTTTTCAGTTCTTTTCTGGAAGGTTGTGTAAATGATTTATTTTTTTTCTAGCTAGCCTGTATTAAAAAAACCCAATATCTTGGTATATTATTTATAAGGTATAAGCCTAGATTTGTCAGGTTGTGAGCTATTCTAAGTTACACCCCAGACACATGTCCCTTGTTATTTGCTGTTTAAGTCTCAGGGGTTATTTCTGCTGCAGCAGTCTGTCCTCAGGGTCCAAATCTTCTGGTTATGTGCTCATGGAACATATCCTTTTATGGCAGCCTGCTCTTCTCTCTGTCTTCTTTCTATTCCTATTTCTGTTTTCTTTTCCCTGGTCTCTCCTGGGACTCTTCACTTCATCTTCAAGTCCTGCCTTTTTCTCTCTAATGCCTAGTCATAATCTCTAGCCTTTTATTAACCAATTGACTTTAAATTGGGCAGCAAAGTTTACACAACAAAGACTGATGTCCATGGTAACTCACTCATCTTAAGTCAATCAGATCTTCGGGTACAGTATTTAGCATTTGTATACACAGAACCAGACCAGTCCCCAACAAAGAGGTTTGAAGAGATTGTCACTTTTATGGATCATTTTCTTCTCAGAAAATGATCTCATCTTCTAGGTACAACTTTGCCCTCATGAATAATTATCTTCAGGTATGGTGATTTCTGGCCTGACAAGTTTTTTTTATCCCTGGAATCCAAAGTGACTGAAGGGTCATGACAGTGACTTTTCCATGTGTTTTTATCTAAGTAATGACTAGCACAAGAAGTAGAAACAATGATGTCAGGTTCTTATCTTGTACTCAGTATTCCTTGGCTCCAAGTCAAACATCAGAGTTCTAAATCATTGTCTCTGTTGAACTTGAGAAGGTTTATCACCAGTCAAACCTGTATAAATGACATTTCTGTTTCTAGGCAGAATAAGTATCTGGGACAAGTGTGACAATCTCACTGACAACCCCAGTGTCCCAGTGTAGTATTTGTAAAAGCATGAGATCGTAGATCTGAAAGTGCTAGTGATCAGGAGATGGATGGTTATAGTTCCTAAGAGATGAGAAATGTCAGAGCTTTCTTCTAGGCCTAAGACAGGAGTAAAGGAACTGGGCAGAGTTCAGAGTACAGTGCTCTGAGTGGAGATTCCATAACTGAGATGCTGAGGTATCCAAGGTGGAAAGAATGTGAATAGTGTAACAGAGGAATCTAATTGAATGGAGAAAACATACCAAAAGTTTGTAGCATCCATCTTAAGTATTCAAATGATGTAGGATGATAGATGTTTGTGTGAAGAAATTATGTAGAACTGGAGAAAGTAGTTCTTGATCTCAACTGTGGTGCAGAGAAGTGTCTCTGCCCAATAGTCAGTCAGATCACTTTTGCACAACATGGAGCATAATGGATACAATTCAGTACGATCTTTAGTAAGGAGCTGAAACCAATGTCTTAGTGTTAACTTTGCTCTGCCTTTACTGAGTGAAGCAGAAAGGCAGAATTTGAAGAGATCAAATTCAAAGTCACCACAGAATTCCAGAAATAAGCTCCAAAATAATTCATAGAAATATAACGATGTCCATCCCTAAGAGAAGATAAAATTCACAATGTCTGGTATGGAATGAAATTGTCACGTGAAAAGACAAAAAGATGGCTAACGCAGAATTGATGTGGATACTAAGATTAGTGAATGAAAATTTTTTCTTTTGGGTTTTGTTCGTTTTTAGAACCAGTAAAATTCTAACATCAAGGGAAGAATTAAATATATTAATGAGCAGTATTGGCATAAACATTTGATGTGTAAGCTAAGAATATGGATGAGATCAAACGTGTATTTCAGAGTGAAGAAAAAAGTAACGTGTAATAGTAACAATATAAAAGCCAACACATACTATAGAATAAAAATTGATTTGATGTAAAACATTGTTTTTCAACTTTGAGGAGAATTATAAACCTAGGTACACTGACAATCTCAAGTGTTCTAAGAAAGAGACAAAACTTATGGAGACACATCAGATTTCTAAAAACTGGAGATCAAGGGAAAGTCTCACACAGACCCACATCAGATTGATCCGTCACAGAAACATCGGGGTCAAGATTTTAGCCCACGTATCAACAAAAGCAAGAAAATAGAAAGGAACGATGGACCCTTAATGTTTCAGGAGGAAAATACAACCTATAATTTTAAACTGAAGGAAATATCTCACACAACAAAGTAAAGAAATAAAGACCTTAGCAACACTGCCAAAGCACAATGACCAATCACCAAAAGATAGACTGCATGGTAAGAAAATTAAACAGTAGTTCTTCAAGTATGAGGAAAAGCATAATATATCCAGGTGCCGCCTGTATGGTGGAATGCTCAGCCTTGTGGAGACAGCCTTGTGGTCCTTGTGGACCACACTAGTGTCTCATGGTGGCAGGGCCAGTGCTTCTGGCCTGCCTGAGCTGGTGGCTTGAGCCGAGCAGCAGCGAGAACACACCGCAGCTCGTGGCCACAGGCCTTATTTAGTCGGAAAGATGTCGGCTCATTAAGAACAAGCCAGATTGAGTGCTGCGGGTTTTAGATATCTCCCGCAACAGAAAACAGAGCAAAGAGAATCCCTGGGAAATAATAGAAAATATTGTTTTAAAACACATATAAGATTATAATGCATAGCTCTCCAAGGCAGAGAAATGATTGTAAGGAAATGCAACTTAAGTGTTCCCACAGCATAACCAAGTAGATGTACTCACAGGCAAAGGTACTGTAACATAAGGTAGAGAGGAATTCTTTATAGCCAGAAGTGGCTATTCATAGAGTGAGTTTTAACTGATAAGCAAAACCCTAAATTAAATGAAGAAATAGACAATTGTAAGAAAGAAGGCAAATAGGAAAATAGATTACATACATAGTTTATGCTGTTGCATAGTGGAGTAAGTCTAACCAAGCTTAAATTTTCTGGTTGGATATAAAGCTTCAGAAGATCCCAATTAATAGTGAGTTGCATGTGAACCAGAAAACAAACTATCCACTTCCCACAAAATGTGAACATATAAATACACAAGTAAATTTAAAAAAATGTTATTTGATATTTATATATAGTAGAACAAAACTGAGCTTACCTAATCCACAATTTTCAAAATATGGACTTGTTTGCCCAGAATCATGCAGAAACATAAATTTACTTAAAAAGAAGAGGTTCATTCAAATACTTCTAACACTTAGAAGCTAGCACCCTGCTTCTGTAGCTGATCTGTTATAGTGTCTAAGTTAGCTCATAGAATCTGGTTCGGTAATCTAACCTTAATATACCAGAATGGAATGCTTTTTGTAATTTTTTTATTTTCCAGTGTACCATCAGTGGTTGACACTTACTTCTCAATATAAAGCGATGTAGATTATTTGGGTAGTTGGTCTTTGTCTTATAGAGCTTCACACTCCTACACACCTTTTTGGCACTAGAAAGAAAACAAAGATCTGTTGAAAAACCACAGTTGACACTTTCTTCTAAAGCAGAGTGAGATTCTCTGACACTTCCTAATAATAAATCTTCTATTTTCCCCACAAAATTAACATACTTAATTGGCATTTGGTGTTTTGTCCTCTCTCTATTTCTGCAAGCCGTGCTCAATCTCCACACGCCCAAAGCCATCCATGGTAAATCCCATGTAATTCCCATGCTAAATTCTTGTTTGTTTCAGTGTCCACTGTAACATGATACATGATTTTTCTTTGCCCCCCAAAAGAAATACTCAACTTCATGTTCCTTCTCTGTGTTCCACTCCTGGTATTAACAAACTCACCTACTATCTCTTATAAAGATAGTCATGTAAGTCAAATCTAGATTTTTAGTGTTATGAACTTTAATCTTCAAATTCTTTTATTTTGAGTCATTCATTTAGATATTCTCCATAATCATTTCTAGAATCACATCAAGACCTATACATGTTGTAGACTTTTCACTCATGTCTTTGCCTCAGTATCAACAATGCAGAACTTACAATCCAGAGTCATACTTGTACCTTTTCAAATCTCCTAGTTCAAATCTTACTTAGACTCAACTGGATGCACCATGTCTTAATTAATTCTAAATAGTTTCATATTTAACACTTGGATTTTACTATTGTATAAATCATACAACATGCTGACTTATGATGTTCAAAATGTATATCACAGTCATAAATAGACGTTCAGTGTCGTACAGCCTCACACATTTGCTCATCAAATTCAATTTTGCAGTGAGAGTGATAATATTTGTGCTCTACTCAAAAGATCAATACCAATCTCTTTCTTCAGTTAATGAACTCTCTTTCATGTTTTCTGGTTTTACTTATTATCAGTTACAATTACCGCAGCCTGCACTAATGCTTTTTCAACTAATCATATCATTAACCAGCTCAAAGCACTCAGTGACTGTCCTGTGTTAGAATCAATGCAGCCTGCCTACGAGATTGACTAGTTCAACTCCCACCTACATTCTGAACTGTTTCTGTTTCTCTAATGCTTACTATACTTTGCTACACATGCGTTGCTTCTGTTTACAAAGTTTTTCTCACTTGATTCACAATCTTCTTTTTCTTTCTTTTTTGTCTTTTTTTTTCTTTTTTTCCCTTTTCTTCTTTTTTTTTTATTGGATATTTTATTTACATTTCAGATGTTATCCCCCTACCCCATTTCTCCCACCCCTGCCCAGGAATTCCCTATTCCATCCCCTTTCCTCCTGCTTCTATGAGGATGTGCCCCCACCTACTCCCTAACTCCCACCTCTCCACCCTTGAATTCTCCCACACCTGGCATCTAGCCTTCATAGGACCAAGGATGTCCTCTCCCACCTATACCTGATAGAGCCATCGTCCCTTACATATACAGCTGGAGCCATGAGTCCCTCCTTAAGTGCTCCCAGGCTGGTGGTTTAGATTCTGGGAGCTCTTCAAATTAAACACGTATTTGCCTAGAACCATATTAAAAATTATGTTTACTCTAGTACCACCTAAGAAGTTTTGTATTTGAAAAAGTTGAATATTTTCAGTTCTCCTGAAAGTCATTTTGTTGGTGCTTAAATTACCAGATGTTTACCATGGTGCCTCTCTTTATATTTCTGCAACTTCTGGGTGCACCCATAGTAACTTTTTGTCGCTTCTCTGTTTTTCATTATAGCATGACTTTCAAAGTGCCACCCAGCCACCGACTCAGTCATTTACTCAAGATATATATTACTTCTTAAGCAGAAAAAAATAGCAGGTACTTCACCTGTGAGATGTATGTGTTTGTTTCTAAGATGGAAATGAAGTTTTCTGTATCTTTTCATGACAGCATTGTGATGCAGTTCAAGGATCATAAGCACATTCTTTGTCTCCAACAGGACTTCTCAAATAGCTGTGTATACTATGATATTTAGCTTCGTTCAGCACCAACTAAGAAATCACCTTCAAAATATTCTCCAGTTCTTCATAACTAAGTACTCACTTCCCATTTATACTTCTATCTTTTATCTAAATTAAAAAAAAATAAAACCACTTGGAAATATTTGTTGCATTTATTTCTTGTGCCACATTAGTAGAACAGCGACTATGGAGAATACAGCCTATTCTACATGTTCAAAGTTTCCTTTAGCAGCTAGCCCTTCACATCCTGCTTTTGATCAAAGACCAAGAAAAGGTCACCATATAGCTTGCTTTTTCTACACACTATGTTTCTTTAATATCCTATTTTACAACAGACCACACAATCCTGTGACAGACATTCTGCTAGTGAAAAACACAAACTACCATCATGTGAATTGTCATCTTTCATCTCTTCTTACTGTGCCTTGAGTAGGCTTTGGTGTGTTACATTATACAAGCTTGGACAGCTCTCCAGTACAACATTGCTTCCCTATGGGAGTGTTACTGAAGATTGCTTAGGAGGAATATCTACAATGTACACACTCCAAAGAGACAGAAATTAAAATGGGAAGCAGGCACTGATGAACTTAGAGTCAGGAAATTTTTGAGACTGAAGGAAAAAAAACTTATCAAGGACATGTGATCCATATATATGATCCCGAGTCAGGAGAATGAAAAGGGGCTTTCACTATGAGCTCTCTGATGATAAGAATGGGTTTTGATGTGATCGGGAAGCAAATGTATGTATTTGGTTCCTTCTGTAGTATAAAAAAAGAAAAAAATATTTAAAATGATTATAAGTATCAGACTATAAACTTGTCTAAATAGTTAAAAATAAACTTTAAAAATGTTTTCTGTTCCTTTAATCTTCATTTCAGTAATTATTTAATATTTATTTTTTTCAGTTTGCTTTAAATCCCTTTAAACAGTTTTAGATAACCTTCTGGCTGTGTAGCTGATGAGTGACAGTATTTTAGCATGCAGATATGTCCTCTAGTTTCTCCCCTGTCTTCATCTGCCCAACCATCCATCTGTCCATCCAACCATCTGTCCAACTCTCCATTAATTCTTTTTACTTTTGTTTTGATTGTGAAAGTTATGACATGTAGTGTCAAAGGTTTTCAGCCCTGCTTTAGCTTAAGTCTCTGATTTATGTCTTACATATGCTATAATTTTTCCTCAAACACAGAATAGTTATGAGGAAGTTTATTCTAATATTCTGAACTCAAATTTATCTAAATAGTCCACACTCAACAAATAAAAACATTCTTGATAATGGAAATCCAACCAGCTCCCTAAGGCTTGTGAAATTGTGGATCCTGAAGAAGTGTCTATAAATACTACTTTACTAAAATAACATAATGTCTAACTACATTCTATTTATTTATTTTTTAAGTCTTTATTGGACATTTTATTTATTTACATTTCAGATGACATCCCCTTTTCCCACTCCCCTCCCTAGAAACTCCCTATCCCATCCCCCACCTCCTTTTTTGCTTTTATACCATTTTAATTAAATGCATCTATTAAGATTAATCAGTTCTAGGTTGAGGAACTAGCAATACAATAGATGCAAATAGTCAAGGAACAAGTAAGACAATAAACACAAATAGTCAAAGAACAAGCAAGGCAATAAATAAATCTGTGACCACTCCCTTGAAATAGCGTTCTCCAAAGAAGAGTACAGCAATTGGTTATTCAACACCAAATAGCCAGGCCTGAACCTGAAGATATGCATACAAATTATTTATTATTTATCTATTTATTCATACATGTTTGTGTTTGTGTGTATGTGTGCACATACATATATTTAAGAACAAGTATTTCTAAGAGCTTATCAGGATGACCAAAATATCTGAGCCAATTTCCCTGTCCTAGCCTAAAGTCATTTTCATGTCATTCTAAACAGTTGTCCTTATAAACAAGAGTAAAGTGTGGTCTGTATCCCTCATCAAGGTAACCTCTCTTTGCAACAGAGACCACTGTTGAGCCCAGTCTTAATAGACATATCTACAGAACACTGGAGGCTCAGGGTACATTTCAAAGACTGTAAGACTGTAAGAGCCTGAAGATTACTGTGAGACTGTATCTTCTAATAATGCCAAATGTCAAACCAACAAAATCTCACCAATATGATTGTCTAAACATAAGCTGAACAAGGAAAGAGTAGACATATTAAAGTGGAATGCAGGAACATGAGCAACCACAAGACTTCAACCCTAAACAAGAGCTACAGGAAACTTGGGAATGCCAATTGTGGATAAATAGCATTCTTCAAAGAAGAACACAAAAATTGGTTATTCAATACTAAATAGCCAGCCTGAACTTGAAGATAACCATACAAGTTATTTATTTATTAATACCTGTTTGTGTTTGTGTGTGTGTATGCACATACATATATTTAAGAACAATTAATGAAAAGAAAAAAGGGAGCCATGAATTTGAAAAAGAAGAGAGGACAAAGGAGGGGCATATGTGGGGTTACAAGGAGGAAAGGAGAGAAGAAAATATGTAATATTTGAAATTACATTTCAAAAATGTAATTTCAAAAAATAAAAAGAGAAAATAAAAATTATCTCAATGTTCACATATACATCAATTTATATATTAATGTTAAAGTAACATGTATACTCACCTTACATATAGACTTCCATTAATGGCATTTAACTTACCTTTCTACAACAAAGTTACAAAATTATTCAGGGCTTATGAAACAGAACAGAATTTCATTTCTGATAGCTTGACATTCAGGGTGAGCATGAGCACAGGTGTCTCCTCATGCTGTTCTCATGCGGTGGAGAGACCACTGTCCAGATGCCTTAATGTTTGCCTCTACTCACGAGATGTCTACTATCACCAACGTAAACAATTTCCTAAACATCTGACCCACATCCCATCCCTTTACAAATTACAATTCAGCACGTGGATTTTACTGTCTGTGGCATGAAGATTTTCTCATTCTCTAGTCATTCCAGGAAAAAGGAATACTTGGTTGTACCTTGTTCTACTTTTTCTTATAAATGACAAGAAGATAGTGAATGAGTGAAAAACTTTAGTCTCACAGGTTTTTCTGTTTTCACTTGTAGGGAATAAGACATTTTCAGGAATTTTAATCCAAGTTTTATCATGTACAAGAGTCTATTGAAGGCTTCTCAAATGCATTTATGGGTTTTAAACCAAGGTGTCCCTAATATGTACCATGTGACTCTGGGTCTTTGTTCCACAGCAATGGGAGTGCACGTATTTTAAATTAAGTTCTGATTTTCATTTGCTACCTGGTAGGAAGCTTAAACTAGTCATTTTCCCTTTAAAATTCTCACCTGTAGGTCTGACCCTGGTCTACATTGTCAGTAGACCACTGGGCATACTATTGAGTGTGCTTAAATGTGTCTTGGAAGCTTTCACCAACTTTAACGCTGGGAGGTATAATTCATATGATTATGTTTATCACAAAAATAGAGTTTGGTTTAGATTTTGGGAAATACCATTACACACCACAAGCTGGCTTCAAAGTTAGACCCTTCTGTTTTACCTCCCCAGTGTTGAGATAAAGAGCTGTATCACTTTCCCTTTCAAATATTCTTTAATTTCCAAGTTCTTCTTCTTCTCCTCCCCAAATGTGTATGTGATGCTGAAGGTGGTAAGATAAAAGCAAAAGAAGCTCACAAATTCATTTCTTCTCGTTGTCAAATTAATGGAGTTTACTTCCTGCTGAGACAAGGGTACTAACATGTCACTGGGAAGCAACATGCCCTGAGACAGTGAGTCTCCTTTCATATATTTTTGTGGGAAGTGGGTGCTTCAGATAGAAAAGTCTTACTTTACTTGCCTTAAAAATGTATATATAGTAAATGTCAGATCACACTCAACTAACCTGACACTGAAGTGCTTTTTTGATTACAACATTATCTCTGACCCACTCCTTCTGCTTCGCTTGGCGGCTGGGGTCACTGGGCCACATGAGTTACAATGGCAGCCTTCATACTCAACCTCAAAGTCCATTGAAACTAAAGCATTATATAAGGGTTTCACTTAAATTCAATGAAGAAAATTACAAAATAAATTTCATTTTTTTCCTCAAAAATAAAAAGAATTCTTATATGCACAAGACAGCTGTGAATAATAACTCAATATAAGTAGGCATACACTGTAGAATGCAGTGTATGTGGACATTGGCAATCTTAGCATTTTCCACACATGAAGAAAATTCTGGCAGTATTTAATAAAGAAGACAAAAGATGTTAATCTCATGCCAATATATATGATGGATCAGAATGTTAGTGAACTGGAGGCAGGGAAATCATTAGGAAAATGTTACAATATTTTATTTTGATAATAAGGTAAAATATAAACAGAAGCATAGATTAAAGAAAAGGGTATAGTCCATTCATTCATTTCTTACAATGGTACTAAGTGCTCATATGTGTTTGAAAATATACTCTAGAACCAGCGGTAGTGGGGAGCATAGCAGCAGCCCATAGGTAGTCCCTTGACACTCTTCAATCTCAGATATGTTTGTAGTCTACTGTCTGGATCCATTTAGAACATAAGGCTGTGCTGTGGACATGCAAGGGTGCTTGGTTCATGCATTGATAGTTTCATAACTCATTGATAGTTTGAGTATACCTAGGAATTGATGCAGCTCATTTTATCTGCCAAGTAATGTTAGAGAAAGCTTGATGCTTTAAAAAGCCAAGCAGTTGGAAGATGTTCTGGTCTGTTTCCCAGAACATCCTGTGGGACTGAGACTATACCACCAAGGCAGCAACCTGCTCATTAAAGCATCAGTATTTAACTTCATGCCTCTCTTCTTGCCTTACTTCCTCATTTTTCTCTGAGTGCCTAGGATTCTTCTCAACTTACATGCCTGAAAATCCTTGTCGATGGGTTTTATGCATTAAATAGAATGTAATCTATAATGAGGGAAGACAAGAGGAAAGTTAGATCCTTGCCTATGACATTAGTAATTCTGCCCATCTCGTTAAATATTTTAAGTCATGTGCAGTTCTTTGTATTGTATTTAAATGTTAAATTATTTCAATGAGTCTTACTATCCTCAGACAAAAACCATATAGTCTTCTCTTGTGCCTTCTCTTGGGGGAAGCACATTGGGCTGCCAAGAAAGACATGCAGCAAATACTCATTGAAAGAATAAAATAATGCTATGTCCAATTTTCTCAGGAACAGTCAGACTGATTTCCAGAGTTGTTGTACCCTTCAGCCCTGGAGGAGTGTTCCTCTTTCTCCACATCCTCGCCAGCATCTGCTATCACCTGGGTTTTTGATCTTAGCCATTCTGACTGGTGTGAGGTGGAATCTCAGGGTTGTTTTGATTTGCATTTCCCTGATGACTAAGGATGCTGAACATTATTTTAGGTGCTTCTCTGCCATTTGAGTTTCCTCAGTTGAGAATTCTTTGTTTAGCTCTGTACCTCATTTTGAATAGGGTTATTTGGTTGTCTGGAGTCTAATTTCTTGAGTTCTTTGTATATATTGGATATTAGCCATCTATAAGACGTAAGACTGGTAAAGATCTTTTCCCAGTCTATTGGTTGCTGTTTTTTCCTATTGACAGTACCCTTTGCCTTACAGAACCTTTGCAATTTTATGAGGTCCTATTTGTCAATTCTTGATCTTAGAGCATATGCCATTGGAGTTCTGTTCAGGAACTTTTCCCCTGTGCCCAAATATTCAAGATTCTTCCCCACCTTCTCTATAGCACTCCTGGGCATATACTCAGAAGATGCTCCAACATATAGCAAGGACATATGTTCCACTATGTTCATAGCAGCCTTATTTATAATAGCTAGAAGCTGGAAAGGATCCAGATGTCCTTCAACAGAGGAATAGATACAGAAAATGTGGTACATTTACACAATGGATTATTACTCAGCTATTAAAAACAATGAATTGGAGAAATTTTTAGGTAGATGGATGGAACTAGAAAATATCATCCTGAGTGAGGTAGCCCAATCACAAAAGAACACACATGGTATTCACTCACTGATAATTGGATATTAGCCCAGAAGCTCGTAGTACTCAAGATGCAACTCACAGACCACATGGAGCTCATGAAGAAGAAAGACCAAAGTGTGGGTGCTTCAGACTTTCTTAGAAGGAGTAACAAAGTACTCAAGGGAGCAAATAGGGAGGCAAAGTGTGGGACAGAAACTGAAGGAGGGGCTGTCTGGAGACAGTTCCACCTGGGTATCCATCCCATGTGCAGTCACCAAAGGTAGATGCTGATGTGGTTGTCAGGGAGTGCATGCTGACTGGAGCCGGATATAGCTGTCTCCTTAGAGGTCTGCCGGAGTCTGACATATTCAGAGGCAGATGCTCACAGCTAACCATTGAACTGATCATGGGGTTCCCAATGGAGGAGTTACAGAGAAGACTGACGGAGCTGAAAGGGTTTGGGGCCTCATGGGGAGAGCAACAACACCAACCAACTAGAGTTCCCAGGGTCTAAACTACCAGCCTGGGAGCACATAGGGAGGGACCCATGGCTTCAGCTGTATGTGTAGGGGAGGATTGCCTTGTTGGGCATAGGTCAGAGAGGAGATCCTTGGTCCCATGAAGGCTGGATGCTCCAGTGTGGGGGAATCCAAGAGTGGGGAGTAGGGAGGTGGGTGTGGGTGGGTGGGGGCACATCCTCTTAGAAACAGGAGGAGGGGGATAGGATGGGGGCTCCTGGGTGTGGGGGAAATGGGGTAAGGGGATAGCATCTGAAATGTAAATAAAATAGCCAATTAAAAAAAAAAGGAGAAAGTAATAAGTAACTAAAACGTCCCTGTGACTGGAACAACCTTGCAGCAACTGTAAGTAAATGAGTAATCTTACGTCCACAGCTCTTTCATAGGATTTCCCTGTCAATGTGGTAATACTTCTTCAGAAATGCACTTCTCTCCTTTCTTTTGAATTTAGCCAACATTATTGTGATGAGCACGTAGCAACCCAAGGCAACACACAACAGATCTGAGAGCTGAGAGCTGATTCATCATTGCCTATCCTCTGTGGCCTTTAGTGTCTATTGACAAAGTCATAAGTTAAATGCCAGATTTCAAATGTAAAGCAAACCTGTTTCCTGTTTCTGACTAAATGATCATTGTATTAGGAGACTCTGAGTGACAGTGTCATGACAGACGGGACCTGGAACACAACCCCATTAAAACAGGGACTCTGAGATCCTTTACACTTGAGTGAAACTGGTTTTCTATCCTTAGTCGAGGACACCATTGTGAACATAAAACACATTTAGGATGAAAAATTGGCAGGAAGTTGTCCCTGAAGGACCATTCAGTACTATGCTCCATATGCAGCAATCTCTCAATTCCTGTTTCCCCTTGCCTGATGGCAATCTAGTGGAGGAGGTAATAATCCAATTAATTTACATGAAGAAAGGAGACTCCAGCCACACACACACACACACACACAGCATGCTTTAGATGAAGGTTTATATTGAAGACAATACAGAAACAGTTATTCCCCTATATTAAGAAATATAAATTTAAAAAGGAAAATATTATTGACTGTGACATGAGTTTACACATAAGATGCTATAAAACATTCATATGAAACAACCATTTCAACTCTTCGAAACAAGGAAGAAACTGTTCATTTGGAAGTTTAATAGTTAAAAGATACTAATGATTAAAGTCAGAAAGTTTAAGAACCAGCAACTTAACTGTACAGTGGATTGAAAACTACTGTATTTCTACTCCGGGTTGTTGACGTAATGATCAGTGTTAATTGGCAATTTGACAGGAGCTGGCATCACCTGGGAGATGTGCTTCTGGGTATGCTTGTGAGGATTCTTAACTGATGCCTGTGGGTGGGGACATTTCCAAACAGGGGTTCCTCGATTGGACAAATCAGAGAAAGGGAGCTTATCATGTGTATTCCTTCATTCCTATATTCCTTTATTGTGAGATGTTCAGCTCCTTCAAGATTCTGATGCCTTGATTTCTCCATGATTGACTGTAACTTGAAACTATGAATTAGAATCAATCCTTTTTCCTTCTTGTTCCTTTATCTGGGCATTTTTACCCATGCAACAACAAGGAAAGGAAGTGATACAGACACTCTAGAATGGTCTAATACTTCTTTTAAGTAACTCAAATAGATGCCATTCAAAAGGCTACAGTCTAAAGTTCCCTCTAACGGGAGAAGAAACAGCAGTTACTCCAGGACAGGTAGCAACCATGCTGGGCATTAGGTCTGAGCAAGTCATTCCTGTCTCTGGAACATCTATTCTTGCCTGAAATCAGAGTAGTGGCTGCATACTTTCATTCTCTTGCAGCAGTCATTAAAGAACCTTCAAGCCTCTCTGCAGTCGATCAGATTTCTCCAGAATGACAGCCTAAGCATGACTGGATGAATTTGAATGTTCTGCCACAGACTCCATCCAAACAGCAAGTGGAAAAGGAAAGAAAGTTCCTAGTGGTCTGAGCACAGTAGGAGCATATTAGCAAAGCTTGAGTCCATAATTGTCTTCTCCTGTCAGGCATATTTTTAAAGCTAGATCTTGTCAAAGTTAAAACAAATACCTTTAATCCTAACCTGAGAATGCAAGAATAAAGAGTTAAAACAGGAAGAGACAAAATTCTTGCTTTTGTTTTTCAGCAGAAGTTCTCCACTGAGGAATAAACTTGACATTTCAACCTTCCCGATCCCTTAGTTGAAGATGAAGAATAGGGACCTAAGAATTCAAATTGACGATCTGGGAGCCAGGGACATTCAGGGCACAGCAGCTACCCAAACCCCTCCCCTCCGGAATTCCACTTCCCTTCCGCCCCTGCCTGGTCCTTTGGGCTGGAGCAGACACAGAGTGGGTCTGCT
>NW_021604730.1:3384880-3394566 GCF_004785775.1 Grammomys surdaster
CCCCTGCCTGGTCCTTTGGGCTGGAGCAGACACAGAGTGGGTCTGCTCCTGTCCTGTGGAGAAACTGAATCCTGAGTCATCCAGGAGCCACTGCACTCAGAGCAGCTGGTAAGAACTCCATCTCACTCCCTAAGCCCCAGAGAAACATCTGGGAGCCAGGGACATTCAGGGCACAGCAGCTATCCAAACCCCGCCCCTCCGGAATTCCACTTTCCTTCCATCCCTGCCTGGTCCTTTGGGCTGGAGCAGACACAGAGTCGGTCTGCTCCAGTCCTGTGGAGAAACTGAATCCTGAGTCAGCCAGGAGCCACTGCACTCAGAGCAGCTGAAACTGAATCCTGAGTCATCGAGGACCCACTGCACTCAGAGCAGCTGAGGAGCCACTGCACTCAGAGCAGAAGGATTTCCAGATCCAAGAGGTGGCCTGATTCCCTGGAGTTCTTCCACCCAGGAGATTAGGAGCATAAGACCACAGAGACATCTGGACTCCAAGGAGCTCTGCAATAAGCAAGATAAGTGGAAATACAGACTCCACTCTTACTCAGTGAGGGCAGGTACCACTAGAGTTAACCAGATGGCGAAAGGCAAGCGCAAGAACATAAGCAACAAAAACCAAAGTTTCTTGGCATCATCAGTGCCCAGTTTTCCCAATATAGCAACCCCTGAACACTCCATCACACCTGAAAAGCAGGATTCAGAATTAAAATCACTTCTCATGATGATGATAGAGGATTATAAGAAGGAATTAAGTAACTCCCTTAAAGAAATACAGGAGAGTACAAGTAAACAGATAGAAGCCCTTAAAGAGGAATCACAGAAATCCCTTAAAGAACAGCAAGAAAACACAAAAAAGGAATTAAACAAAAACATTAGGATCTGAAAATGGAAATAGAAACAATAAAGAAAGTTCAAAGGGAGACAACCATGGAGATAGAAAACCTAAGAAAGAGATCAGGAGTCATAGACGGAAACATCACCAACCGAATACAAGAGATAGAAGAGAGAATCTCAAATGCAGAAGATACGGTGGAAAATATTAACACAGTTGTCAAAGAAAATGCAAAATGCAAAAAACTCCTAACTCAAAACATCCAGGAAATCCAGGGCACAATGAGAAGATCAAACCTAAGGATAATAGGTATAGATGAGAATGAAGATTCCCAACTTAAAGGGCCAGGAAATATCTTCAACAAAATTATTGAGGAAAACTTCCCTAACCTAAAGAACAAGATGCCCATAAACATACAAGAAGCCTACAGAACACCAAATAGACTAGACCAGAAAAGAAATACCTCCTGTCACATAATAATCAAAACATCAGATGCACAAAACAAAGAAAAAATACTAAAAGCAGTAAGGGAAAAAGGTCAAGTAACATATAAAGGCAGACCTATAAGAATTACACCAGACTTCTCACCAGAGACTATAAAAGCCAGAAGAGCCTGGACTGACATCATACAGACCCTAAGAGAACACAATTGCCAGCCCAGATTACTATACCCAGCAAAACTCTCAATCACTATAGATGGTGAAACCAAGATATTCCATGACAAACCCAAATTTGCACAGTATCTTCTCACAAACCCAGCACTTCAAAGGATAATTGATGGAAAATGCCAACACAAGGAGGAAAACTACAACCTAGAAAAAGCAAGGAAGTAATCTTCCAACAAACCCAAAAGAAGATAACTATACAAACAACTTTACCTCTAAAAACAAAAATAATAGGAACCCACAATCATTTTTCTTAATATTTCTTAACATCAATGGTCTCAATTCCCCAATAAAAAGACACAGACTATCAGACTGGATACACAAACAAGACCCAGAATTTTGCTGCATACAAGAAACGCACCTCAGTGACAAAGACAGACACTACCTCAGAATAAAAGGGTGGAAAACAATTTTCCAAGCCAATGGTCCCAAGAAAAAAGCTGGAATAGCCATTCTAATATCAAATAAAATCGACTTTCATCCAAAATTAATCAAAAAAGATAAGGAAGGACACTTCATACTCATTAAAGGAAAAATCTACCAAGGTGAACTCTCAATTCTGAACATCTATGCTCCAAATGCAAGGGCACCTACATACATAAAAGAAACTTTACTAAAGCTCAAAACACACATTACACCTCACACAATAATAGTGGGGGATTTCAACACCCCACTGTCAGCAATGGACAGATCATGGAAACAGAAACTAAACCGAGACACTTTGACATTAACAGAAGTTATGAAGCAAATGGACTTAACAGACATCTATAGAACATTTCATCCTAAAACAAAAGAATATACCTTTTTCTCAGCACCTCATGGTACCTTCTCCAAAATAGACCATATAATTGGTCACAAAACAACCCTCTACAGATACAAAAAGATTGAAATAATCCCTTGCATCTTATCAGATCACCACGGACTAAGACTGGTCTTTAATAATGACAAAACCAATGGAAAACCCACGTGTACATGGAAACTGAACAACTCTCTACTCAATGATGACTTGGTCAAGGAAGAAATAAAGAAAGAAATAAAAGACTTTTTAGAATTCACTGAAAATGAGGACACATCATACCAAAACTTGTGGGACTCCATGAACGCAGTGATAAGAGGAAAACTCATAGCTCTAAGTGCCTACAAAAAGAAACTGGAAAGAGCACACACTAACAACTTGACTACACAACTAAAAGCTCTAGAACAAAAAGAAGCAAGTACACCCAGGATGAGTAGAAGGCAGGAAATAATCAAACTCAGGGCTGAAATCAACCAAATAGAAACAGAAAAAACAATACAAAATATCAATAAAACCAGGAGCTGGTTCTTTGAGAAAATCAGCAAGATAGATAAACCGCTAGCCAGATTAACCAGAGGGCACAGAGACAGTATCAAATTAATAAAATCAGAACTGAAAAGGGAGACATAACAACAGAAACTGAAGAAATTTAAAAAACCATCAGATCCTACTACAAAGGCCTATACTCAACAAAACTGGAAAACCTGGATGAAATGGACAATTTCCTAGACAGATACCAGGTACCGAAGTTAAACCAGGAGCAGATAAACCATCTAAATAGTCCCATAACCCCTCAGGAAATAGCAGCAGTCATTAAAATTCTCCCCACTAAAAAAAGCCCAGGACCAGATGGTTTTAGTGCTGAATTCTATCAGACCTTCAAGGAAGACCTAATACCAATTCTCTTCAAACTATTCGACAAAATAGAGACAGAAGGAACACTACCCAATTCGTTCTATGAAGCTACAATTACAATCATACCCAAACCCCACAAGGACCTGACAAAGAAAGAGAACTTCAGACCAATCTCCCTTATGAACATCGATGCAAAAATACTCAATAAAATTCTAGCAAACCGAATCCAAGACCACATCAAAACAATCATCCATCATGATCAAGTAGGTTTTATCCCAGGAATGCAGGGATGGTTCAATATTCGGAAATCCATCAATGTAATCCACTATATAAACAAACTGAAAGAAAAAAACCACATGATCATCTCACTAGATGCTGAGAAAGCATTTGACAAAATTTCAACATCCCTTCATGATAAAAGTCTTGGAAAGATCAGGAATTCAAGGCCCCTACCTAAACATAGTAAAAGCAATTTACAGCAAACCAGTAGCCAACATTAAGCAAAATGGAGAGAAACTTGAAGCAATCCCACTAAGATCAGGGACTAGACAAGGCTGCCCACTCTCCCCCTACCTAATCAATATAGTACTGGAAGTCCTAGCCAGAGCAATTAGACAAGAAAAAGAAATCAAAGGGATACAAATAGGAAAGGAAGAAGTCAAAATATCACTACTTGCAGATGATATGATAGTATACATAAGTGACCCCCAAACTTCCACCAGAGAACTCCTAAACCTGATAAACAACTTCAGCAAAGTGGCTGGTTATAAAATCAACTCAAACAAATCAGTAGCCTTCCTCTACATGAAAGATAAACAGACTGAAAAAGAAATTAGGGAAATGACAACTTTCACAATAGTTGCAAATAATATAAAATACCTTTGTGTGAATCTAACCAAGCAAGTGAAAGACCTGTATGACAAGAACTTCAAGTCTCCGAAGAAAGAAATTGAAGAAGATCTCAGAAGATGGAAAGATCTCCCATGCTCATGGATTGGCAGGATTAATATAATAAAAATGGCCATCTTGCCAAAAGCAATCTACAGATTCAATGCAATCCCCATTAAAATCCCAACTCAATTCTTCACAGAGTTAGAAAAGGAAATTCTCAAATTCATATGGAATAACAAAAAACCCAGGATAGCGAAAACTATTCTCAACAATAAGAGAACTTCTGGAGGAATCACCATCCCTGACCTCAAGCTGTACTACAGAGCAATAGTGATAAAAACTACCTGGTATTGGTACAGAGACAGGCAGGAAGATCAATGGAATAGAATTGAAGACCCAGAAATGAACCCACACTCCTATGGTCACTTGATCTTTGACAAAGGAGCTAAAACTGTCCAGTGGAAAAAGGACAGCATTTTCAACAAATGGTGCTGGTTCAACTGGAGGACAACATGTAGAAAAATGAAAATTGATCCATTCTTATCCCCTTGTACAAAGCTCAAGTCTATGTGGATAAAGAACCTCCACATAAAACCAGATACACTGAAACTAATAGAAGAGAAGGTGGGGAAGAGCCTCTCATACTTGGGCACAGGGGAAAAGTTCCTGAACAGAACTCCAATGGCATATGCTCTAAGATCAAGAATTGACAAATGGGACTTCATAAAATTGCAAAGTTTCTGTAAGGCAAAGGACACTGTCAATAGGACAAAACGACAACCAACAAATTGAGAAAAGATCTTTACCAATCCTTCATCTGATAGAGGGCTAATATCCAATATATACAAAGAACTCAAGAAATTAGACTCCAGACAACCAAATTACCCTATTAAAAAATGGGGTATAGAGCTTAACAAAGAATTTTCAACGGAAGAAACTCGAATGGCTGAGAAGCACCTAAAGAAATGTTCAACATCCTTAGTCATCAGGGAAATGCAAATCAAAACAACCCTGAGATTCCATCTCACACCAGTCAGAATGGCTAAGATTAAAATCTCAGGTGATAGTAGATGCTGGCGAGGGTGTGGAGAAAGAGGACCACTCCTCCATTGTTGGTGGGACTGCAAGATGGTGCAACCACTTTGGAAATCAGTCTGGCGATTCCTCAGAAAATTGGACATAGCATTAACTGAGGATCCAGCTATACCACTCCAAGGCATATACCGAGAAGATGCTCGAACATATAACAAGGACATATGCTCAACTATGTTCATAGCAGCCTTGTTTATAATAGCCAGGAGCTGGAAAGAACCCAGATGTCCAGATGTCCTTCAACTAAGGAATGGATTCAAAAAATGTGGTATATTTACACAATGGAGTATTACTCAGCTATTAAAAACAACGAATTCGAGAGGTTCCTAGGTAAATGGATGGAGCTAGAAATTATCATCCTGAGTGAGGTAAGCCAATCACAAAAGAACACACATGGTATTCACTCACTGATTATTGGATATTAGCCCAGTACCTTGAAATGCCAAAGATGCAACTCACAGGCCACATGAAGCCCATAAAGAAGGAAGACCAAGTGGGGGTGATTCGGTCCTTCTTAGAAGGAGCAACAAATTACTCAAGGGAGCAAATATGGAGACAAAGTGAGGGACAGAAACTGAAGGAGGGGCCGTCTCAAGACCACTCCACCTGAGTATCTATCCCATGTGCAATCACCAAAGGTAGAGACTGATGTGGAAGTCAGGAAGTGCATGCTGATAAGAACCTTATATGGATATCTCCTCAGAGGCCTTCAAGAGTCTGACATATTCAGAGGCAGATGCTCACAACTAGCCATTGAACTGATCATGGGGTTCTCAATAGAGGAGTTAGAATGAATACTGAAGGAGAGCTGAAAGGATTTGCGGGACCATGAGGAGAGCAACAATACCAACCAACCACAGCTCCCAGGGTCTAAACCACCAGCCTGGGAGCACTTAGGGAGGGATCCAGGGCTTCAGTTGAATATGTAAGAGTGGAGGGCCCTGCTGGGCATAGGTGGAAGAAGAGAACCTTGACTGCATGAAGGCTGGATGCCCCAGGGGGTGGGAATTTTGAGGATGGGGAGGTGGGATTGGGGGGATAGATAGAGATTACATCCACAGAGAAGAAGGAGGAGGGGTGTGGGGATTGGGGGTTCCTGGGTGGGTGGGGGATAGGGTAAGGGGACAACATAGGAAATGTAAATAAAACATCCAATAAAAAAAAAGAATTCAAATTGACCAAAAAATGAAGGTGAAATTAAGAATTAAATTTCAATATGGTCAAATTAGTATTCTGTAGTCACAGAGTTATGGTAAGGCTTGACTAGAAAAGGCCTTCAAATATCATGTATCACAAGTCTTTCTTTCTAAAGATCAGAAGCACATAGCACAGTGTCACTAAGTGCTTCCCTAGATAATAAAAATAGGGCTAGACAATACTCAGTCAATCTTCATGTGTATTCTAAATAAAAAATGACAGAATATATTGGAATATATATATATGTATATATATTCCCTCACCTTTAGTATACATTATATGGACATTTGGAAGAGAAAGTTCTAAACATATTATTGTGACATTGAAATGAATTTTGGGGCAAAAGCCATGTTTCCTGGAATCGAAGCTGGGGATTATAAAGAAATAGATGTGGTAGGCTTGTGAAGAAGATCAAAGTCCAGAGTTTCACTTCCACTAATGGAAGAGGAGGCCATTTTGTAGAACAAATAGGAATTACACAGTAGTGGTGATGTTATTATTATTATTCTACAGTGTTGTCCAATAGTCCTCATGGGGTGGTTTGAGTGAGCATGATCCTCATAGGATGATGCTCTTGAAACTTGGTCCCCAGCTGATAGCACTGTTTGGGGAAGGATCAGGAAGAACAGATGTCCTGCCGAAAGTATACCTGTGGGTGGGCTCTGTGAGCATAGACCCTTCATCCACTTCCAGTTCAATGCCTCTGCTTTCTGTTTACATGTAAGGATGTGATCCCTCAGCTTTCTACCCTGCCTTTGAGCTGCCTTGCTTCTCTAATCTAATATGGAGTCTCCATCTGCAACTGTGAGCCAAAACAAAACCTGAGTTCTGTCAGCTGCCTCAATCATGCTATTGTATCACAGCATAAAAATGCTAGCAAGGTGACTCTACCACCCCTACCCATTTGTTGCAGACTTTTGATAAGAAGCATTAACTTTTAAGATTATGTTTTATCTCAGTTTCAAAACAACCTTCTCCTTTGAAAGAAAATCACTTGAAATCTATATTTGTGCTCATATCATTATTTTCTGCCTCACAGATAATCAATGAGCCTACATCTTTGAGAAATCTATCCTAGATGTGGATCTAAAAACCAGGAATCAGATTACCATTTCTGCTTCCCTGTGTTCATTGGCATGGGCTCAGCAGACTTGAGCATTGAGGCATATTAAATAAGACTTCTGTATGTTAACCTGTATCTACGCCTCTGAGTAGCAGTGGTTTAATGTCTCTAGGCATCCCAGCAATGAAGTGATGTAAGAAGATTTTCTGTTGAGGAAAATTTACATTTTTAAGAGGGACACCTATGGTAAATGCAAGAAACATCTCTAAGATATCACAGTGGTTTTCTGGACCTTTCTTTCCCGAGAAACTCATGCAAGGTCACATGTGAAAATACACAAAGAACAGGGTTACAGTGACTCTACTGAGTTATGCAAGTTAGTGTTAGTGGACCCCACCCCTGTATTCACCTAGGGCATTGTTAATAACGAAGCACTTTCTATTTCAGTCTACAATGATTCATCAGAAGCAGGTAGCAAAGAATACTGCCAATTGACTGTGGACCATTATGAAATTCACATTTGTATTAAATATATGTTTTCCTAAGTACTTAAAGTGCTGGCAAACCTACGTGAAGGTGAAGATGAGAGAGTATAAAAATTGCTTTCAGACAACTTTAAAAATTAACTAATAACTCTAGGGACTTGCAGTTTATCTAATGCTGCGCTGTGTAAAATCATATTAAAGGGATATTGTCATTCTACATGAAGAGCTATAATTTTCCTTCCTCCTTTTTACCCTACTTCCTTCTTTTATGTATCTTTCCCTTCCTCTATACCTTCTATCTTTTTTCTTTCTGTATTTTCTTCAGTGAAAATGCACAGGAAACTTTAAAATAAGTAATAAACACTGCAACCTTTCACGCTTTCTGTTATGATCAGCTTTTTAAAAAGTATCTTTTAATACCCAGTATGAAGTGAGG
The DNA here is from genome assembly GCF_004785775.1 of Grammomys surdaster. NCBI lineage: Eukaryota > Metazoa > Chordata > Mammalia > Rodentia > Muridae > Grammomys > Grammomys surdaster. The sequence goes on from NW_021604730.1 coordinate 3,393,190, forward strand.
CTAATTCTTTACAGAATAGTGTTTGCAGTGACAGTCTCAAATTGTGAGATTTGGCTCTGTAATTGAAATCACATGCTTCATCTCAGTTTCATTTACATGGACTACAGGCTATAATTAACATCAAGTATCAAGACAAGATCACATACAATAGAGTCCTGAAGCACAATCAGCCACCAAAATTGAAGCAAGCCTCTCTGCCACTTAGCTATGCAAGGCTAGGTCCATGCCACCATAGAAAAGTGACTGTGACAGGGCAGAGGACGCTGGCTGATGACGAATTGAGTTGCCCTGGGCTCATCACTAAGGGCAGGAGTAATATTGCATTGTGAGTCTTTGTTACTCATCTTTTCAGGGCCAGTGCCTGCTTTTATTGTTGTCATCTAGACTTTTTTGATCTCTCAAAAATGCTACCACATACTCACCACAACAGTTAGTCAAACATGAAACTCATATATATGTATATGTGTATATGTATATGATGTATATGTATATGTTGTATATGTATATGTTGTATATATATATATATATGTTGTATATGTATATGTATGTGTGTGGACACTAAAAATAAAACCTTTAAAACATCATATATTTTATTTTTTTCAGAGAGCATGCATAGCTTTAGAATTATAATATTTTTGAAAGTAGGAAACTTCCATATAAAGAAAGTAAATGGCTACAGTTAAAATGGTAGACCTGGAATATGTTTGTCAGGGTACTGTTTTCACTGTCTGTTTTATTTATCCACAGAGCAAAGGGTAGTTTCTTTCTAGTGAATTGTTATAATTACTGAACTCTTATGACACTGTGTTCTTTTATAGGGACTCTTTCTTACAGGATGCCTGAGGTAATCTGTAGATAATTACTTCTAGCTGGGTTGGTGTAATTATATGCAAGCCTCACATTCTAAGCCCTAGATCCTGAAATGTTAGTTTCTTCTCAAGAACAGTATTATGATGGAACAGGGTGGATGTCATCTTTTAGAACTGTTGTTCTTTGCCCCTAGTCTTCAAACACGTTATTGAATCTTCATGTATTCTTGGAAGATTGAAATCTAAATCAGAGATTCTAATGCCTATGCCTCTTTAATACTGGAATCTATTGGTAGACTCTTCCTTTTAAGAATTGTTTGGAATCAATCACTTGTGTTTGAAATCTGATGTTAGTATGTTTATGGCTTGTAGAAAAGATGTTCCATTAATAATTCTTTTCATTCCTCCATTTTGAAAATCTATACAGATTGGGTGAATGAGATCATTAGTACAACATTTTGAAAATAGAAAGTTATTTACAAGTCACTGATAGGGATATACTTTAAATTAGCCAAATTGCAGGTAAATATATATATATATATATATATATATATATATATATATATAT
>NW_021604731.1:0-12500 GCF_004785775.1 Grammomys surdaster
GTGGAACTGCCACAGAAGTTCCCTGGTACTCACACAGGCCAGGTTTTCTTCTATACTTGGCTGTTCCAAGACTAGCTTACATCCAGCAGGCTGCCCCATGGTCTAAGATGGCAGCAACTATCATGTGTGCATTCTCTAGCTGAAACAAAAAGAAGCAGGGGGGAGGAAAAGGCTCTCCTCTCAAGCATGACAACTCCCTGCCCTTTTCTCTCACTGGGAAATTCTGTCAGCTTCACATCCATTCGGGTGTGGGAGATGCTACATGATAGACTATTCATGAAATACACCGCCACTAGCAAGAAAATTGGACTCAGTTCCTAAGAGAGAAGGTGAGGGTGGAGGCTGGAGGGCAACTCAAGATTTCTGTCACTAGGAGTGGAAAGAAAAAATACTAGGAGCAGAAGTGTACAAGCATAGCTATGGACAGGAATATGGGGGAGAGTGGAGGGTAAGTGGGAGTGAGAGATCAACCCAGACTAAGTTTATATAAAATTGCCATAAGGGAATGTGATATTTTTCATGGTAATTTTTAAAAATTAAGTTAAATTTTAAGAAATTCTATCACAGTAGCCATGTGACTCAGGGCAATTTTTAAATCTACATATCTGCCTTTAAATTATGAAATGAAACTACCTAATAACTCACAGAGTTAATATGAGGGCTAAATGGGATAAGGTAAATAAAATTGCGTGGTGCTCGGTATGCAGAAATGTTTAATAGTAATAAATGTTGGCTGGTTTTAATTCACTTTAGTGAGTCAGCGGCGTCAGGACTTGGCATGGAGCCATCTGTCAGATAAGAGATCTTATCAGTGTCCTTGAATTGATCAGGCATAAAGGTGCTGCATGCTGACTCATTTCCACAACAGTCATAAGTGTTTTAAAGCCAGTGTTGGCTTAGTAATTTACAATGAAAAAGCATAACTGTCAGGCAGACCAAATATCCTGACCAGGTTATCCTTTCCCTGTAGGCAATAAACATGTGGCTTCATAAGGCTGATTGCTGAGCATGAAATCAGAAGGAGCAGAATTCACTGTAACAGTTCAAATATTTAATCCCATTGCACTCTGACAGTCCGTTGTATCCATCTTAACAAATGGGCTTGTCTTATCAAGGGAGACAGATGCTTAGACTAGAAACACTACCTGAAACCTCTTCCCCTAGACAGTGCAGGGGCAAGTGATAACAAAAACAACAAGTGGAAAATGTGGAAAGGCCAGGAGGTAAACTCAAAACACAGAATGGGGAAAAGATAGCACTTGCTTTTTTGGAGCTAAAGGACTAGTCAGCATAAAAGCCCTTTATATCTAGCATAATTTCGGAAAATGTACTGGAGAAATATTTTAGCAAAACATTTTTTCTATCTAGCTCCAGAGTAAATGGGGCATACACAAACTCCACTGTGGAATTAGGGGAGATAGCCAGTGTTTAAGAGTCATACTGCTCTTGAAGAAGACCCGAGTTCAGTTACCAGCACCCTCATTACGTGGCTCATAAATAGCCTGTAACTCCAGCTCCAGGGGATCTGATACCTTTTTCTGATATTCGCATAAACATGCACATTGCCTACATACACACCCATACCCACTCGCCCCCAAATAATTAAAAGTGATAAAAAATCTTCAAAACATATAATCTTGTTTTATCGAATTACAAATGTATGCATATAATACATAGCATTAACAATAATGAAAAATAGATAAACATGTTTGTATTCATGAGAAGATAATATAAAAGTGCTAGACACATATTTTATAAATGATTACAAATGCCCACAGAAATAAATCTTACTCATTTAACTATCAAGGAACACACAAAATGTTTTCCTCATCTCCAGTTATTTGAGGAAGAGATACCATTTGACGTAGTATGCTATGAGTCTCATGTAGAAATGATGTGACCAAATAAGAAATTATTTAAAGTTAATGTGTTTTGAGAAATTCCCATTGCCCCTTTGGGAGACATACGTTCCCTAGAGTGATTAAACCTTTTAAAATTGCATAGACGTCTTATATAATCATCTTTAAACTGGTAAAAATAGCAAGCTGCAAGGTAGCTCTCTTGTTGGAGAACATCAGTAGAAACAAGTGAGGCTACATGTATCCACCTCCCTCTATTTCTACAAGACATGCCAAATCCTAATGAAGCATTTTCTAATCCTCTGTTGTATTGGAGGGAGCTAACCTTGGCAAAAGAAAATGTAACACTGTCAGTATTAAGATAGTGAGTATCATAAACTTCACATAGCATGCTATATGTGATGACCTTGACTTCACCAATACCATAAAATGTCAAAATGTGAAGGATCTGTAGCTGGCAAAGGCATCATCCCTAGACAACAACATGGACATCATCTGGGAACTTGTTAGAAATGCAAATTCTTGGAATCTACCCAAAACTAATGGAATCAGAAATTCTGAGATCAGACCCCAGAAATCTGTTTCTGACAATTTCTTCATGTTGAGCTTGGTAACTCCTACAGTTGGTTAACCGCTGATCTACACAGACCATACTATTTAAAAACCAATCTATGAGCCAGCAACATTGGATCACCAGGAATGTGTAATAACTGTGCACTCTTATGTCTCATCTTCAGAAGTGGTCTCTGCATTTTAACAAAGTTTCTAGGTAATTTATACACATCCAAATGTAAGAACTGCCATGCTTGTATACCAGTCATAGCTGTCACAGTTGAATGGTGCCCTTCCTCCACGTTGTTATGTTCAAATTCTGACAACCAGGCCCTGACTATATTTGGAAACAGGTCCTTTAGCAACGTGATCACATGAAAATGAGGGCATTAGGGTAAACTTTCTACTGTGATTTATGCCCTAAGAAAGTGGATTTCACACCACAGATATGCATAGAAGGAAGGCTATGCACTAACACAGCAAGAAGGCAGCTGCATACAAATCAAAGAGATTAGCCATACAAGTAGAAAAGCCTATTGATGCTTTGATCTTGAACTTTTCATCTCCAGGACCCAGGGAAAATAAATGTATTTTCTTTATCTCATTTCCTTTGTGGTATTTTTGTGTGGCAGTTGCAGAAAATTAAGAGTCTCCAAACTCAAGTACCTACTGGCATTTATAGAAGGAGTTCTTAAAACACCAATAATACTTGGTTTCCATTCCCAAAGGGTCAAATATAAATGATGTAAGGATTAACCTGTAAATCTGGGTTTTTAAAAAGCTCTCCGGTGATTGTTATTGTGAAGCAATCTTTGGAAGCTATTGATATCTACACCAGGCTTAACAGGCAAACCATCCAAGACTCAAAGCTCTAAGATCTAAAATCTACAATTCCAATCTCTCAATCCTTATCTATCCAATCTCCCACTGTTATGTCTCCAAAAGTGGACATTCTATACATCCCTAGTTGAAGGAACTCAAAAATCACAGCTGGCAGTGGATGACAACAGTGTTCCCCTCATACATCATCATTTGTTATTTGCCTTTTATTTTGGTTTTGTCTCCCACTCCCACCTGTGCCCTTCAGTAGGACATCTTCAACAGTACATATACAGAGAAGTCCCTCCCTCAAGAAAATCTCCTGACCTAAGTTTTTGCTGGGTTTTCGTAGTTCCTCCTGTTCCAGTGCCTTCAAGCTCCCCAGAATCCAAAGGATAACACTTAGATTCTATAAATCCTCACACCAGGGTTCTGGTGCCACAGCACTAAACTGCATTGAAGTACTAAATCTTTTTCCACTTTTTCCGTATCCCTACAGCTCTCAAACCAGTAATCTACTCAAAGGTCTACTTACTGAAAGCTGGCTATATTCTAGGAACTGGAGGGTCCGATTTATATTTAATATTAATGGAAGCCATGTCATATTTATATGTGAATGTGGATATATAAGCTATAGTTTTTGAATGCTAACATATTAGTCCATTTGTGTGTGTGTGTGTGTGCATGCATGCGTGTGTGTGTGTGTGTGTGTGTGTGTGTGTGTGTGTGTGTGTGTGTTTTACAGGGTTTCACAGAGTAATTGAGAGAGAATGCTCATAAACCTCCCTGGTCTCCTCCTCCTCCTTTTTCTTATAAAGCCACAAGTATTCTGTGATGAAAGCGCTACCCCAAAGACAATATCGAATCCTACTCTCTTCCCAAAGGCCTTACTTGTAAATGTCAGAGTCGGATTGTCAAGCACCTTAAAAATATCAAGATGTGCATTAATGTTCAACACATGAAGGTTTCATAGACAAAACTAAAAGAGGATACAGTTTTGGACAGAAGGAATCCTTTCTAAATGTGATCTTACTACCTTGAGTAGTACTTGGCCTAACCACTGACAAAAATACAACTTCAAACAAAAAATTTCATAGCATCCTAGCAAAACTTCTGGTCAGCTCTCCAAATCCATCAACGACACCCCTCCCAACAAGCCTTCCATTATAGAAACTAAAAGGCCTGCTATTTGCCCAACTACTCCTGCCACTAAGAGAAGTTTATATGCCCCCAGATCCTGACAGTTAGATAAAAGGGGTATTTGTTAAGAAACTTTGGGGGAAATTTTTTTTTCTCTGCAAAGAGGAAGGTACTTGAAGGAAAACACTTTGCTCTTTTCTATCCTTTGTTTCTTGTCCTTGAATACAGTGTAAGGACATCATATCTGGAGCTGCAGAAGTCATTCTGAAATCATAAAGATAAGGTATTATCCAAGAACCCCAACATTGTTGGACAATTGTATTCAACTGCTGCTAAACTTCTCTATTTCTAAAAGCACGTCTAAAATAGATATGTGTGCGAAATATACAGACTTGTAGATCTGCATATTTCTGTTTATTTATAAAACAGTATAATCTGATGGTCCACACTTTGAATACCATTGAATTATATAGATTATATTATTATATTCCAGAGGTGAAGAGAAAGCTTGCCCATAAATTTATTTGAGAAATCAGAACTGCAAGGTGATGTAAGCATTCACTCATGTTTCCAACATACCTCTACTTTACTAAATCACACTGATAAAAATGCGAATAAGAGTCATGACAAAGGTGTGAAGAGCTAGGTTACCAGGGAAGTGGGAAATAGAACTTATTTGAAGGGTTTCATGGGGGCGGCACTGAAAAGGGAGCATCAAGGACTCCCTGACTAATCATCTAAAAGTCTCACTAATTTTCTTCCAAGAGGGACAAGAGAGGTTTGTTCCTATAGTCATAGATTGTAATTCATAGGACAATTCAGAAAACAGACATCTATAATCAGGGGCTTATAAATTGCCACAAAATATTCCGACATCCGTATTTCTCGCATAAGATAAAACCCAATCCTGGGGATAAGAGTACTTTGGTACCATGCCATCAGGTGAGTTTTCTAGGACAGAATAATTTTGTGATGTGGATGCAGACCACCTGTTAATACATCACATTAGACTGAATGATACTGACAAGCAGTCGGCTGTCAACATGAGCCACAGATTCATGCATATCACACGCTCTCTCTGTTACTTCTATTCAAAATGACAGCAATAAGTGTGTAATGGCCACAGAAACACTTTGCTGTTTAATGGTAGTGAAACGACAAACGCCCCCTCCTCAAGCTGATTTTTCTAAAAGCAATGAGTTTTAACACTCCCTCCCCGGATACACCGATAGAGGACAAACTAACATGTAGCTTTGTACTGGCAAATCCTTCTAAGAAACAGAATAGGTTCTCATTGATTTTCCTGCAAAGGAAATAATAGGCTTTGAAGCATCTCTGAAAACAGAAAATAAAAAAGCAGCAATAGACTCCAATTTTCTTCCTAGAATATTCCATGGAGTCTTTCAATGAATTGTCTCAACATTTTTGTTGCATTGGCACAGATTGCCCCTCCAAAATATTTTGATTCTGTCTGTGATCACTTTATAGGTATGCAATAACTGCAGTTCTTTTCCAGCTCTGGCATGTTCTGGGCTAAAGGGTTCCTCCAAGATCCCAACTCAAGGCACGGTGTGACACCCTGCCACCTTGCTGAATGAAAAAAAGCAAAGCACCCAGGAAAAGATCCCAGCTCAGCTCTTGAGTTCCCCTGTCCCCATCTCTGAACATTGCCCAGGAACAAAAGGGTGGGGGTGGGGGTTAAGTAAGCAAAGACAAAACAAATCAAACATCCGTTGTCCCATAAACGCCACATCAAGACATTTGAAGGTACCCGAGAAATTAAGAACACCGCTCCAGAGTTTGGTTTTAGCTGGGGGTCTAAAGCATGGATTTGATAGTCTCTGATGCGTTTTCTTTAAAAATCTAACTTTCTGTCTACAGTGGAAAGAACCAGAGAAAGGAAGAAAAAGCAGACAGTGACACGGTCTGGAAGACCCCCCGCGGGGGGGGGCGCCGGGGGGGGGGGGGGGCCCGGGGGGGGGGGGGGGGGGGAGCAGGGGAGGTCAAATGGCGAGAACTTACCTAGTCCTCACCTATAAGGAAAGGAGACTGGTCCAGCCTCAGATGGGAGTCGCACTGCCCAGGAGAGTAGCTGAAGGAGTCGCGGAACTGGAGCCACCGCGGGAAGGGAGAGAAGTCCTGACGCTCCTAACCCAAGGGACAGGAGTGACTCACCCACTCGCTTGGAGCCCGCCTTTCTTCCTCCCCGCCCCCAGCAGGTAGAGGGACCGCGCGGGAGGCGGTCTCCTGCCGCCCCTACCCACAGGCTCAGAGCCAGGCTCTACCAGGCGGCGGCGCCACAGTCGAGCTCCCTACAGCTTGCCCACAGCATACAACTACCCGCCCGCCCACTGAGCCTGTCGCGGGGCTCCCTCACCTCTCAGCCTTTCTATGTGAACCCTACACACCTTCCACACTCCTTCAAGACTCAGTATTGCTGAGGCCCTCAGGACCCACTGACCCCTCACAGAGGTCCCCTACCCCATCCCCAGTCTCCCCCTTGTGGTAACGCCAGAACCCACCCAGCCTAGAGGTGTGGCTGGCTCTTCCAGCTGGCTGGATCTAGGAGGGACTCACTCCTCAACCTGCCTGTCAGCTGGGTACGGCCAAGGTCAGACCTCTTGTACAGTTAGCAGCTATTCCTGAGGTAGCCTACAGCCCACCACAAGCCACACGCTAGTTACTCCGCCTCCTGAGACCTCCCTTTGATACTCTCCTCTTGCCCAGGATCTTGGAAAAATAGTCAGAAGGAATGATGAACTCAGGATGTAGCAAGGGGCACCCACTTCATTAGACCCTTAGTAAGAGGAGTAGTGAAGGCGCTACCCAAACTAGGATTGGGGCTGGTGCTTCCTTGGTAACGTTGAGATGCCCTAGTTTGGAACCTCCATCAAACAAAGTTCTAGATTCCACCCTGGGACTTGGTGTTTCCTTGTCAACAGTCTCTTGCTCTTCTGGGGGTGGGGGGTGATGAAATGACATTGCTGCCTATATCATACCAAAACTGAGACCAAGCTGTAAGAGGTAGCACATGCCTGTATTTCAAACATTCAGAAGACTGAGGGAGAAGAATGTTCATTCCAGAAAAAAAATTCAGTACCACCACCTTAACTTTTTTTGGTAGCCTTGGCTGGCCTGAATCTCCCTATGTATGTTAGGTTGGCCTAGAACTCAGCAGATCTTGCCTGCCTCTGCCTCCCATGTGCTGGGATTAACGGTGTGCACCACCACATCTGGCTACCTTAGCTTTTTTTATTTAAAGAAATATACTGGAGCAAAGAGCATACAGAAATCAGTTATTTTAGCTTTAAAAGAGTGAGAGGTCAGAGTTCATGGACAATGAAGGTAGAGTAGGAAGGCAGGAGGAGCATTTTCCCACCAAGGACATTGTCAGCTGCCACATCTTCTACAGCTTAGTAAAGGAGGGGTGTGCCTACTGAAAATGGTGGGCTATCTTCCCCGAATACACACCCCTCTCATCTCCCCACTCCTACTTCCTCATCATTAGAAACGTAGATCTCTCTCATAACAGGGTACATAAAAGCTAGGAGGTTTTGCCATTTCAACTTCCCATTAACCCTGCTGATGGCCTTTACTCAGAAAGCACAGTGGTTATCGCACAGGCCCTTCCTACATTTACTGCCTGTTTTTCATCTTTACAGTCTTCCACATCTGTACCTACTTTACTGGATAATGGCACCACTCAATTTCTCTAGCTTGTCTCCTTAATTGCACAAAGCAGTGCAGTTTTAAGAGTAAGGCACGGGCTGGACCTAGGCCCCCTGCTCATATGTAGCAGATGTGCAGCTTGGTCTTCATGTGGGTCCCCCAACAACAGGAGCAGGGGGCTGTCCCTGAATCTATTGCTTATCCGGGGTAGGGGAATAGTAGGGGGATGATACCTAGAGGGGGCTCCCCCTTCTCAAAGGAGAAGGGGAAGGAGAATGTTGGGAAGGAGCTGCATGAGGGTGTACTGGGAGGAAGAGAGTGGATATTGGGATGTAAAATGAACAAATTAATAAATTTAATTAAAAATTTGTAAGAGTTTTTCCAACTTTGCTCTCCTTTGTAATGCCTCCCTACCCTACATGTTCTCTTCTTGACTTAGTTTCCAATTTTTTAAAAATCTCAATGAGTATGCTATAGTTTGGATCCTAGGTGTCCTCCAAAGTCTTATGTGTTGAAGGATTGGCCCCTAGCCCCTGGTGCTATTAGAAGGTTTAGCCTAGTGAGAAAATGCAAAGTCATTAGTGATGCGTACTCAGATGACAATAGTAGAACCCTGGTACCCTCATTCCTCTTTTTATCACTGAGCTGAAAAATTTTTCATAGCAGTGCACTTCTACCTTACCACGGGGACAAAACAATGGGACCAATTGATTGTGGAACAGAACGACCAATATTCTAAGGCAAAATAAACTTTTTCACTTGGAAAGTTGTTTGCCACAGGTAATTACAACAGTCATGGAAGACTAGCAATGAAATGCTTTGCTATAGTTTTGGTTTTAGCTTCAGTAGAAACTCACACCTGTCAAATACACCACATTTTCAACAAGTAGATTATATGTATGCAAAACATCCAAGGTGACTAGGCAAATATATTAATATTACCTGAATCATATATTCATCGATTCATTTAACTCACATTTACTATGTGACATCTATGACCCAGGCATTGAGTCCTAAGTATATCAACATGAATAAGGCAGGGTCATGACCATTAAGAATATCACTATAGGGGCTGAAGAGATGGCTCAATGGAGAGGAGCACTTTTTACTCTTACAGGGGACCTGGATTCAGTTCACAGCACCTACATGCTGGTGATTCATGATCATCCTGTAACTTCAGTTCCGGGGAATGTGACTTCCATGAGCACTGGGCACTCATGTGATACAAAGACATACATGCAGGCAGAATAGTCACAAGCAGAAAATAAAACCTAAAAAGTAAGCTTTAAAAACATAAAAGAATGTGGAAATAGGAGGTAGGGTGTGGACCTAGGAAGAGAAAGTAAGTGTGATTGGGGTGCATGATGTGAAATTCCTAGTCAATGAAAATATTATGTTGAGGGAAACAAAATAATGCTACAAAAATGAATGACTGAGGAAGGGAAAAAGTAAGCAATTAAAGAGACATAGCAATACTGTAAGAAGGACATGACAGGAGGCTACAGGAATAAAAAGGAACCTTGCATGTCTTTGTGGAGAAAGTGGAAGAGTTGTACTCAATTTCACCAGGAGATGACAATTGAACTGAGTCTTGAAAAACAATTATGGACTTTCTAGAACAACAAGAATGAGAGAAATACATGGACTAATTTGCTTTGAATTTGTAGACTATGTCTCCTGTTTTCTATAATCATTTTAAGGTAGATAGTGTCTAAGATAGCTCCTAAGTTAAGAGCTCTCTTTCCTGATAATATTCTAGATCATTCTGATGGCCTCTACTGGATCATGTGTCTATCCCTAAAATAATCACCACCACCACTAGAGATAGTGGATTCTGATTGGCTGGCTCAGCTCATATTAGAAAGACAGTAGGTTTTTTTCTGATTAGCTCACATGGTTTAGGATGATAGGTATGTAATGTACAAAGATTGGTCACCTTGGGTAATACTTGATAAGATACTTTGTTGACTAAGTCACATGTTAGACAGGCACATGATCTGTTCTGATTAGCTAGCTTGAGTCATAGTACAATGACTGGTAACGAGTTCTGATTGGGTACTTGGGTCCCAATTGGCAGTCAAGTAGTACACTGTTCTGATTAGCTAGCTCAGTTCATGATGAACAAGCAAGCAGTAAACTCTGATAGTGCAGCTTGGATCCTAATGGGTAGGCATGTAGTATATTCTTATTAGCTAATTTAGATCATGCTAGAAAGGCAGATGGTATACTCTGATTGATTAGCCTGAGATGATAGGCAGTGTTCTCTGATAGGTTAGACTGGTAATGAGGGATAGAAAGGTAGTGTTCTCTGACTGGCTAGTTCAGGTCATGTTTTGACAAGTGGGAAATATGCTTTGATTGACTTGTTTGGGTCATAATAAACAAGCAGGTAAAATATTCTGATTGTCTGTTTCTGACCATGTTCATTGGTAGGAAGAATATTAGCTGGCTAGTTTGAGTCATGGTATCAGGACAGACACTGTAATAGGATTGGTTAGCTTGAGTCATGATGTATCAGCAAATACAGTTAATGTATGGCTTAGGTCATGTTTAACAAGGGGATAGTATACTCTGATTCATTTGCTTGGATAATAGATGATCTGATTGGTTGGTTGGTTGGTTGGTTGGTTGGTCGGTTGGTTGGTTCAGATCATGCTTGAAAGGCAAGTAATCTAGTCTGATTGAATACTTTGAGTGGAGTTGGACAGTTAGGTACTGAATTCTGATTGGCTAGCTTGGGTCATGATGAAGAAGCATATGTATGATGGTTGCTTGTTTAAGTCATGCTGAATAGCCAGGTACTTTAACTTGGGTCAAGATAGATATAGTCATGCACTATACTCTGAATCTCTGTTGTGGGTAATGATGGACAGAAAGGTGCTTGTTTTGATTACCTTTACATTTGACAATCAGGTAGTATGTTCTGATGGGCTAGCTTGGATAGTGGACAACCAAGCAGTTTATCATAAGAAACAAGTTTTAGGCATGTACTCATCCCCGTTTGTTAATGTTTCTAGAAGGCATCCATGAAAGCTAATCAGGCTTAGAGGAAAAAATAGAGATGCAGCAGAATGTGTCAGACTTCTACGACTTTATAAGCAAATCAGTAACAAAATTTAAAAATTAATATAGCTGACGATGACCGAAGCAACTCAGACACACAGCTTGGTGTGTCTAGAGAATTAAAATACAAGAAACTATCAGAGAGGAAATTATGCCTTGACTACTGAGCAAAGCTGCTGTAGCCCAGGTAAAAGAGCAATCTGCCTGGGGCAAAAATCATGGGAGGCTAAGGGTTATCTCCTTGGAGAGGAAGCCCTCTGCGTGGAGCCTAACTTTTGAAAAGGCTCTTGGATGTGCTGCAGCCAAGTGGAAGGTTTTCTTTTTGCTCTCATGTACAAGCTTTTTGTTATTGAATAAAATAGTGTATATTTATTTATTACTGTTTAAATATTTATAAAGCACCTATGATTTAATCCTGGTTCATGTTTTAAGTTTCCAATTATTTGATAATGACTCTCAAGTTACATATTTTTCTAAACATTTCCTTTGGATTGCAGACAGCAATCTGGTCAAGGTATTCATCTTCATGACTAATAGGACTCTCAAATCTGTCTTACAGAAAACCCATCTCTCTGTGTTTTCTCCTGATTTATCCCTTCTAAGATTTTTCAAATTTTATTTAAAATATACGTTCATTTATGAGGGCTGGAGAGTTGCTTTTCCAGAGGATGCAGGTTCAATTCCCAGCACCCATAGAGTGACTCACAGGTCTCTCATAGGGTGACTCATATTCCAGGAAATCCAACATCCTCTTCTCCCAAGCAAAAATGAACTTCATTCACATACAATAAAAGTATAATTTAAAATTTTTAAATTCATTTATTTATGTGCATATTCATGTGCCTGTGTGAGTTTATGTATACCACATTTAAACAAATGCTCTCAGAGGCCAGAAGAGGGCATTGGATCCCCTAGAACTGGAGTTTCAGGCAATTATGAACCTTCCCACATGGGTGATGGGGCAGAAACCCAAGCCCTCTGCAAGACCAACAAACACTCTTACTTACCTTAACCACTGAGCTATGTCTCCCACCCCAACCCCCTCATTTTTAGTGGCATCTTTAAACACTTTGAAGCTCAAGCTCTGAGAACCTTAAATCTGTGTTTTTGTTCTCTCTTGATATCTCATCCCATAATAAATCAACTAGCACATCGTGTTCATTCTTCCTTTAAATAACATCTAGAACTTGATTATTTTTTACAATCACCACCACTACTATCCTTATGCAGCCATCATTGGCTCAGTGTTACTACAAGTAGCCTAACTGGTTTTCTTGCTTCTGCCCTTTGTCTCACACCATTGATTCTCCTAGTGTGAGATAGAAAGGGCATTTACAATATAATCTCATGTGTACATAATATATATCACATAAGTTAGATAGATAAATAGATGATAGA